>NC_034183.2:63372708-63475557 GCF_002021735.2 Oncorhynchus kisutch
CTCTATCTGGGAGTGGAGAGGAGATTAATGAGACTCAAGCACTTCCTAATTAGACAGCCATTTGTTTCTGAGCGCTCCCCAGTAGGGTTGTGAAGTAGTGCCTCGCTCCTCAACGGGACCCTGCAGTGCTATATCCTGGGGTTGGGTAATTCACTACTTATAAAGAGCCAAGCCTACTGCTGGGGCCCTGTACCCCACACAGGACAGGGAGAGGAGCTGGAAGGGAGACAGAGGTGGAGTTTAGGCTGCTCGCTAGCTTGCCTTATCAGCAGACTGGTGTCAGTCAGAGTGAGGTGGTGAGGCGCTAGCTGAAGCTGCTGCAGAGTCATTGACAGAGGTTGAGTTGGACTGGCCTCCATCCATGTCCTTCAACCTCTACTTAATGTATACTGCAGTGACAATTACATTAGGGGTGGTGGACAACAATACATGGCTGTTTGATGATGATGCTAGGGGGTTTTAAGCAGAGGAGGCTGCTTAAAACCATGGTGTTGTGTACGTATAAAGCCACAAAACCTTCCTACTGCATAGGAAACTTCACCGGGCTTAATATAGCGTGTTTGGCACTGAACACATTGTTTGAGAGAGAGAGAGAGTTAACTTTGTGGAGTGGAACCTCCACTGTGCTGTACATATCACAGTAGATTAATGTGGTAATTTCTCCCGAGGTGTCACAGGCCACATTTGGCCTTGTGAGGAAAATCAATAACAAAAATGATCAGGAGTCAACCATCTGGAATGTGTTTGATAGTGAAATCCATAGGAGCGTATGAGGATGAGTCGATTTCCTGTAGCCAGACTACAGGCTCATTGACTGCAGGGCAGAAAACAATAAATGTATCAACCAGCGCTGATGGATCGTGCTGCCTATAGAGAGAAAGGGAACTTGGAATGTGTTCTCGATGACACGGCTAACTGCATTTCCCTCTTTGCGGAAGGGATTTGAGATTTTAAAACCAGTGTTGGAATGGGAAATATGGACATTTATGGATCAACAATTGTTAATTGAAGATTGATAATTCAGGGCTGCTGTTCATCATTTCACAATGCATTTTGTTCATCTAGACTAGTCTGACACAATTGTGAATAGTAAGGCTGTGGTGAATCCATATTCAAAGAGGAAATTAATATTTGAAAACGTTTATTAATTCCTAAGTTGTCTCTTTTCTTTATCAGACCAGATTGATTGACATGTTGAGAAGTGGGACATTCATCCACTGGTAGGGATCATTCAGATGCCATTGGTTCCACTTTGATCTCTTTGACTTGGTATTACCAACACAATCTCTTTCATGCATGCAAACACTGAATACAGTCCACCATAATCAACTCTGCTTTCACAAATGAAAAGTGAAAAGGTGAATGAACGAGGGAAAGGGAATGTTCTCCTTTTCTCCTAACCTTGACACAGGCACTCTCATTATGAGAAAGGCAATATCATTAGGTGATGAGGGGCCTGTCCGCCCTCCATGTCTCTCTGCTATGCATGTGAGTTGAAAAGTCAGGTGGAAAGTAGGAACAGTGTGAGGGACGGAGGGGAAGGAGGGTCCGAGTCCCATTAGGGCACTCCCGTTGCCCTTGTCTTGGGCACTGCCAAAGGCATGCTCGACAGGGGATTACAGTCAGTAGTAAAGCTAGCAGCCAGCAGTAGAGCCAGCAGTGGAGCCAGCAGCCAGCCGTAGAGCCAGCCAGCAGTAGAGCCAGCCAGCAGTAGAACCAGCAGGCAGCCGTTAGAGCTAGCAACTAGCAGTAGAGCCAACCAGCAGTAGAGCCAGCAGGCAGCCGCAGAGCTAGCAGTAGAGCCAGCCAGCAGTGGAGCCAGCAGCCAGCCGTTAGAGCCAGCCAGCAGTAGAGCCAGCCAGCTGTAGAGCCAGCCAGCAGTAGAGCCAGCAGGCAGCTGTAGAGCTAGAAGCTAGCAGTAGAGCCAGCAGCCAGCCGTAGAGCCAGCCAGCAGTAGAGCCAGCCAGCAGTAGAGCCAGCCAGCAGTAGAGCCAGCAGGCAGCCGTTAGAGCCAGCCAGCAGTAGAGGCAGCAGTGGAGCCAGCCAGCCGTAGAGGCAGCCAGTAGTAGTGCCAGTAGTAGAGCCAGCCAGCAGTAGAGCCAGCAGTGGAGCCAGCAGTGGAGGCAGCCAGCAGTAGAGGCAGCCAGTAGTAGTGCCAGCAGTAGAGCCAGCCAGCAGTAGAGCCAGCAGTGGAGCCAGCCAGCCATAGAGGCAGCCAGTAGTAGTGCCAGTAGTAGAGCCAGCCAGCAGTAGAGCCAGCAGTGGAGCCAGCCAGCAGTAGAGGCAGCCAGTAGTAGTGCCAGTAGTAGAGCCAGTCAGCAGTAGAGCCAGCCAGCAGTAGAGCCAGCCAGCAATAGAGTCAGCCAGTATTAGTGCCAGTAGTAGAACCAGTCAGTAGTAGTGCCAGTAGTAGAGCCAGTCAGTAGTAGAGCCAGTCAGCAGTAGAGCCAGCCAGCAGTAGAGCCAGCCAGCAATAGAGGCAGTCAGTATTAGTGCCAGTAGTAGAACCAGCCAGCAGTAGAGCCAGCCAGCTGTAGAGCCAGCCAGCAGTAGAGCCAGCAGGCAGCTGTAGAGCTAGAAGCTAGCAGTAGAGCCAACCAGCAGTAGAGCCAGCAGCCAGCCGTAGAGCCAGCCAGCAGTAGAGCCAGCCAGCAGTAGAGCCAGCAGGCAGCCGTAGAGCCAGCCAGCAGTAGAGGCAGCAGTGGAGCCAGCCAGCCGTAGAGGCAGCCAGTAGTAGTGCCAGTAGTAGAGCCAGCCAGCAGTAGAGCCAGCAGTGGAGGCAGCCAGCAGTAGAGGCAGCCAGTAGTAGTGCCAGCAGTAGAGCCGGCCAGCAGTAGAGCCAGCAGTGGAGCCAGCCAGCCATAGAGGCAGCCAGTAGTAGTGCCAGTAGTAGAGCCAGCCAGCAGTAGAGCCAGCAGTGGAGCCAGCCAGCAGTAGAGGCAGCCAGTAGTAGTGCCAGTAGTAGAGCCAGTCATCAGTAGAGCCAGCCAGCAGTAGAGCCAGCCAGCAATAGAGGCAGCCAGTATTAGTGCCAGTAGTAGAACCAGTCAGTAGTAGTGCCAGTAGTAGAGCCAGTCAGTAGTAGAGCCAGTCAGCAGTAGAGCCAGCCAGCAGTAGAGCCAGCCAGCAATAGAGGCAGTCAGTATTAGTGCCAGTAGTAGAACCAGCCAGCAGTAGAGCCAGCCAGCTGTAGAGCCAGCCAGCAGTAGAGCCAGCAGGCAGCTGTAGAGCTAGAAGCTAGCAGTAGAGCCAACCAGCAGTAGAGCCAGCAGCCAGCCGTAGAGCCAGCCAGCAGTAGAGCCAGCCAGCAGTAGAGCCAGCAGGCAGCCGTAGAGCCAGCCAGCAGTAGAGGCAGCAGTGGAGCCAGCCAGCCGTAGAGGCAGCCAGTAGTAGTGCCAGTAGTAGAGCCAGCCAGCAGTAGAGCCAGCAGTGGAGGCAGCCAGCAGTAGAGGCAGCCAGTAGTAGTGCCAGCAGTAGAGCCGGCCAGCAGTAGAGCCAGCAGTGGAGCCAGCCAGCCATAGAGGCAGCCAGTAGTAGTGCCAGTAGTAGAGCCAGCCAGCAGTAGAGCCAGCAGTGGAGCCAGCCAGCAGTAGAGGCAGCCAGTAGTAGTGCCAGTAGTAGAGCCAGTCATCAGTAGAGCCAGCCAGCAGTAGAGCCAGCCAGCAATAGAGGCAGCCAGTATTAGTGCCAGTAGTAGAACCAGTCAGTAGTAGTGCCAGTAGTAGAGCCAGTCAGTAGTAGAGCCAGTCAGCAGTAGAGCCAGCCAGCAGTAGAGCCAGCCAGCAATAGAGGCAGTCAGTATTAGTGCCAGTAGTAGAACCAGCCAGCAGTAGAGCCAGCCAGCTGTAGAGCCAGCCAGCAGTAGAGCCAGCAGGCAGCTGTAGAGCTAGAAGCTAGCAGTAGAGCCAACCAGCAGTAGAGCCAGCAGCCAGCCGTAGAGCCAGCCAGCAGTAGAGCCAGCCAGCAGTAGAGCCAGCAGGCAGCCGTAGAGCCAGCCAGCAGTAGAGGCAGCAGTGGAGCCAGCCAGCCGTAGAGGCAGCCAGTAGTAGTGCCAGTAGTAGAGCCAGCCAGCAGTAGAGCCAGCAGTGGAGGCAGCCAGCAGTAGAGGCAGCCAGTAGTAGTGCCAGCAGTAGAGCCGGCCAGCAGTAGAGCCAGCAGTGGAGCCAGCCAGCCATAGAGGCAGCCAGTAGTAGTGCCAGTAGTAGAGCCAGCCAGCAGTAGAGCCAGCAGTGGAGCCAGCCAGCAGTAGAGGCAGCCAGTAGTAGTGCCAGTAGTAGAGCCAGTCATCAGTAGAGCCAGCCAGCAGTAGAGCCAGCCAGCAATAGAGGCAGCCAGTATTAGTGCCAGTAGTAGAACCAGTCAGTAGTAGTGCCAGTAGTAGAGCCAGTCAGTAGTAGAGCCAGTCAGCAGTAGAGCCAGCCAGCAGTAGAGCCAGCCAGCAATAGAGGCAGTCAGTATTAGTGCCAGTAGTAGAACCAGCCATCAGTAGAGGCAGCCAGTAGTAGAGCCAGCAGTATCTGCGGCCTGGTCCAGCGGGGGGTGGGGGGGGGTGGGGGGGTCTAGGCTTTATGAAGGGAATTCCGACCTGAGTTAAGCACACAAAAACGGCGCCAGAGGGGATGGCTGCCGTTTTACAGGCTCCTAACCAACTGTGCTAGTTTGTTTGTTTTTTCGCATTGTTTGTAACTCATTTTGTACAGTACATGATGTTGCTGTCAAACTGGACAATCATTCTTTCTTTAATGAGTCCAATGCAAAGGATATACTGCCTTATCAAGACAAGGCTCAAATCTCTGTCATCAACGTGAAGAAAAGACAGAGAAAAAGGGGGAGGAGGGTGGGGTGCCTTGTAAGAATTTGCCGACGAGGAGGTAAACCACCACTACCCTCTGTATTATTGGCCAACGTGCAATGATTGGAAAATAAACTGGATGATCTACGAGTAAGACTGTCCTACCAACGGGATGTGGCTGAACGACGACACGGATAATATAGAGCTGGCTGGCTTCTCTGTGCATCGGGCAGGATAGAGCAGCTACGTCTGGTAAGACGAGGGGCGGGGGTGTGTGTCTATTTATCAATAACTGCTGGTGCGCGATGTCTAATATTAAAGAAGTTTCAAGGTATTGCTCGCCTGAGGTAGAATACCTCATGATAAGCTGTAGACACTGAAGCAACACTGAAGCATGCATGAGAGCATCAGCTGTTCCGGACTACTGGGTGATCACGTCCTCCGTAGCCGATGTGAGCCAGACCGTTAAACAGGTCAACATTCACAAAGCCACGGGGCCAGACGGATTACCAGGATGTGTACTCAAAGCATGCGTGGACCAACTGGCAAGTGTCTTCACTGATATTTCAACCTCTCCCTGACCGAGTCTGTAATACCTACATGTTTCAAACAGACCACTATAGTCCCTACGCCCAAGAAAGGGAAGGTAACCTGCCTAAATGATTACCGCCCTGTAGCACTCATGTCGGTAGCCATGAAGTGCTTTGAAAGGCTGGTCATGGCTCACATCAACACCATCATCTCCAATTCGCATACCGCCCCAAAAGATCCACAAATGACACATTCTCAATCGGTGGTCCACACCGCCCTTTCCCACCCAGACAAAAGGAACACCTATGTGAATGCTGTTCATTGACTACAGCTCAGCTTTCAACACTATAGTGCCCACAAAGCTCATCACTAAGGTAAGGACCCTGGGACTAAACACCTACCTCTGCAACTGGATCCTGGACTTCCTGATGGGCCGCTCCCAGGTGGTAACAGTAGGCAACAACACATCTGCCACGCTGATCCTCAACACTGGGGGCTCAGGAGTGCGTGCTCAGTCCCCTCCTGTACTCCTTGTTCACCCACGACTGCGTGGCCAAGCATGACTCCAACATCATCATTATGTGCTGCCTGCACCTGCATGCCCGACTAGCATCACCACCCTGGATGGTTCCGACCTAGAATATGTGGACGTCTATAAGTACCTAGGTGTCTGGCTAGACTGCAAACTCTCCTTCCAGACTCATATCAAACATCTCCAATCGAAAATCAAATCAAGAGTCGGCTTTCTATTCCGCAACAAAGCCTCCTTCACTCACGCCGCCAAGCTTACCCTAGTAAAACTGACTATCCTACCGATCCTCGACTTCGGCGATGTCATCTACAAAATGGCTTCCAACACTCTACTCAGCAAACTGGATGCAGTCTATCACAGTGCCATCCGTTTTGTCACTAAAGCACCTTATACCACCCACCACTGCGACTTGTATGCTCTAGTCGGCTGGCCCTCGCTACATATTCGTCGCCAGACCCACTGGCTCCAGGTCATCTACAAGTCTATGCTAGGTAAAGCTCCGCCTTATCTCAGCTCACTGGTCACGATGGCAACACCCATCCGTAGCACGCGCTCCAGCAGGTGTATCTCACTGATCATCCCTAAAGCCAACACCTCATTTGGCCGCCTTTCGTTCCAGTACTCTGCTGCCTGTGACTGGAACGAATTGCAAAAATCGCTGAAGTTGGAGACTTTTATCTCCCTCACCAACTTCAAACATCAGCTATCTGAGCAGCCAACCGATCGCTGCAGCTGTACATAGTCTATTGGTAAATAGCCCACCCTTTCCCACCTACCTCATCCCCATACTGTTTTTATTTATTTACTTTTCTGCTCTTCTGCACACCAATATCTCTACCTGTACATGACCATCTGATAATTTATCACTCCAGTGTTAATCTGCAAAATTGTAATTATTTGCCTACCTCCTCATGCCTTTTGCACACATTGTATATAGACCCCCCCTTTGTTTTCTACTGTGTTATTGACTTGTTAATTGTTTACTCCATGTGTAAATCTTTGTTGTATGCTCACACTGCTATGCTTTATCTTGGCCAGGTCGCAGTTGCAAATGAGAACTTGTTCTCAACTAGCCTACCTGGTTAAATAAAGGTGAAATAAAAAAAAATAAAAAAAATAAAAAAAGTTTTCTGACGACACAACAGTGGTAGGCCTGATCACCAACAACGATGAGACAGCCTATAGGGAGGAGGTCAGAGACTGGTAGGTGGGGCCAGGACAACAACCTCTCCCTCAATGTGAGCAAGACAAAGGAGCTGATCATGGATTATAGAAAAAGCAGAGCCAAACAGGCTCCCATTAACATTGACGGGGCTGAAGTGGAGTGGGTCAAGAGTATCAAGTTCCTTTGTGTCCACATCACCAACAAACTATCATGGTGCAAACACAACAAGACAGTTGTGAAGAGGGCACGACAACACCATTTCCCCCTCAGGACACTGAAAATATTTGGCATGGGTCCCCAGATCAAAACTTCTACAGCTGCACCATGGAGAACATCCTGACCGGTTGTGTCACCACCTGGTACGGCCACTGCTCGGCATCTGACCGTAAGGCGCTACAGAGGGTAGTGCGTACGGCTCAGTACATCACTGGGGCCAAGCTTCCTGGAATCCAGGACCTATATACTAGGCGGTATCAGAGGAAGGCCCAAAAAATTGTTAAAGTCTCCAGTCACCCAAGTCATAGACTGTTCTCTCTGCTACTGCACGGCAAGCAGTACCGGAGCGCCAAGTCTAGAACCAAAAGGCTCCTTAACAGCTTCTACCCCCAAGCCATAAGACTGTTGAACAATTAATCAAATGGCCACCCGGACGATGTGCATTGACCCCCCCCATTCATTTTTACACTGCTGCTACTCGCTGTCTATTATCTATTCATAGTCACTTTACAAATGACCTGGACTAACCTGCACCCCTGTACATTGACTGGGTATACAGCCTCGTTATTGACCCACCCCTGTACATTGACTGGGTATACAGCCTCGTTATTGACCCACCCCTGTACATTGACTGGGTATACAGCCTCGTTATTGACCCACCCCTGTACATTGACTGGGTATACAGCCTCGTTATTCACCCCCCCCCCCGTACATTGACTGGGTATACAGCCTCGTTATTGACCCCCCCCCATGTACATTGACTGGGTATACAGCCTCGTTATTGACCCCCCCCCCCCTGTACATTGACTGGGTATACAGCCTCGTTATTGACCCCCCCCCCCCCTGTACATTGACTGGGTATACAGCCTCGTTATTGACCCCCCCCTGTACATTGACTGGGTATACAGCCTCGTTATTGACCCCCCCCTGTACATTGACTGGGTATACAGCCTCGTTATTGACCCCCCCCCCCCCCCCCCCCCCCTGTACATTGACTGGGTATACAGCCTCGTTATTGACCCCCCCCCCTGTACATTGACTGGGTATACAGCCTCGTTATTAACCCCCCCCCCCCCCCTGTACATTGACTGGGTATACAGCCTCGTTATTGACCCCCCCCCCCCCCCCCCCTGTACATTGCCTGGGTATACAGCCTCGTTATTGACCCCCCCCTGTACATTGACTGGGTATACAGCCTCGTTATTGACCCCCCCCCCCCTGTACATTGACTGGGTATACAGCCTCGTTATAGACCCCCCCCCCCCTGTACATTGACTGGGTATACAGCCTCGTTATTGACCCCCCCCCTGTACATTGACTGGGTATACAGCCTCGTTATTGACCCCCCCCCCCCCCCTGTACATTGACTGGGTATACAGCCTCGTTATTGACCCCCCCCTGTACATTAACTGGGTATACAGCCTCGTTATTGACCCCCCCCCCCCTGTACATTAACTGGGTATACAGCCTCGTTATTGACCCCCCCCCCTGTACATTGACTGGGTATACAGCCTCGTTATTGTTATGTCATTTTATTGTTTTACCTTTTGATTTTTTTACTTTAGTTTATTTAGTCCATTTTTCCTTAACTATATTAGCTGAACTGCATTGTTGGTTAATGGCATGTAAGTAGGAATTTCAAGGTAAGATCTACTACACCTGTTGTGTGACAAATACAAATACAATTTGATTTGAATTGAAATGGAACGTAATTCCCTTTTTATTCCCCTTTCTCTCTACTATACTATTCACCTGCTTTGGTTTGGGGAGGAGATACAATATATGAAGGTGTTTAAGCGCAATGAAATTATGAATGTGGTCGAGCAACCTATCGGCTCCAAGTGGAACCGACAGGTTGGATCGAAATAACACTATTTTCCATGCTACTCTAAGAGCTTTGGATAAGAGCTAGGTAAATGAGTAAGCCATTTGGATAAGGGGATTGTAAATATAATTGACAATTGTTTTAGATATATTTTACCTTCTGATCGCTGGAGACAAATGTTAAACCAGTCATATGGCAGCAAACTGAAGTACATCAACATCTTTTCCACAGTGAAGTTTATGAAATGTTGGCCTTATAACTTGCATTTGCAGGCCACGGATGCAATTTGGACACCCAAGCTATAGGCTTCTTTAGTCAAGCGCAAATGACAGTAAACCCACGGAGTTGATTTATGATTCATGGAATGTTTTAATTATATGCCCAGACTTTTCACTGTATTTTTTAAAATATTAGCTACTATCCACCATCAGTTATACCCACATACATTTATATCTGTCACTGACTTTAGTGTTAGTTTCCTTACATTTTGCATCATTCCATTACATCGTTAGTTTTTTCCTCTGTCGGGTTCGCGTGGTTGTTCCTGAGGATCGTTAGCAATAGTGGATCATATGAGGCTAATGTATGACAAGGGGGCGGCAGGGTAGCCTAGTGGTTAGAGCGTTGGACTAGTAACCGGAAGTTTGCAAGTTCAAACCCCCGAGCTGACAAGGTACAAATCTGTCGTTCTGCCCCTGAACAGGCAGTTAACCCACTGTTCCTAGGCTGTCTTTGAAAATAAGAATTTGTTCTTAACTGACCTGCCTGCCACAAAAAGTTGTGTAATAATTCAGGGCATGTAGCCTATTTGAATCATTATAGAATGTAGACCATATGTAGCAGTTTAAACCTGGAGCCCGGCGCACTGTTTACGACTGGACCGTTGTCATCACAGTTCCTTTGTTAGTGATGATTATTAGGGTAGATTTATAGAACTACTGTTCAACACCTATTGTACTTGTATTTAATGGATTGAATAATTGAATATGGTAACTTTCAGGATTAATCAAACCACTGTATGTTTTATTCACCAATATATTTAGTGCATAAAGGCTCTCCAAACCTGTTTTTTATTAATAAATACTTTTCCTAACCCTAAATAACATACAAGATGCTGTAAAGGAGACTAATATGTGTGTATTTATATGGCTTTCTTTCATCGATGCCAAATATTCTGAACGTTCTTTTCATATATTCTAGTGCAGGGCTCTCCAACCCTGTTCCTGGAGAGCCACCTTCCTGTAGGTTTTCACTCCAACCTTGTTCCTGGAGAGCCACCTTCCTGTAGGTTTTCACTCCAACCCTGTTCCTGGAGAGCCACCTTCCTGTAGGTTTTCACTTCAACCCTGTTCCTGGAGGGCCACCATCCTGTAGGTTTGCACTCCAACCCTGTTCCTGGAGGGCTACCTTCCTGTAGGTTTTCACTCCAACCCTGTTCCTGGAGAGCCACCTTCCTGTAGGTTTTCACTCCAACCCTGTTCCTGGAGAGCCACCTTCCTGTAGGTTTTCACTCCAACCCTGTTCCTGGAGGGCCACCTTCCTGTAGGTTTTCACTCCAACCCTGTTCCTGGAGGGCTACCTTCCTGTAGGTTTTCACTCCAACCCTGTTCCTGGAGAGCCACCTTCCTGTAGGTTTTCACTCCAACCCTGTTCCTGGAGAGCCACCTTCCTGTAGGTTTTCACTCCAACCCTGTTCCTGGAGGGCTACCTTCCTGTAGGTTTTCACTCCAACCTTGTTCCTGGAGAGCTACCTTCCTGTAGGTTTTCACTCCAACCCTGTTCCTGGAGAGCTACCTTCCTGTAGGTTTTCACTCCAACCCCATTTACAGCTAACCTGATTCAGTTTATCAACCAGCTAATTATTAGAATCAGGTAGTGCTCTAAGAGCAGTGAGTCTGTCCAGAAAGTTCAAATTAAAGCTACACCAAATTTAAAGGGATGGCTTTAGATAAATGTACTGAAAACCCTATTGAATGAAAACTCCATGAGAAAATCTATTGGCTAGCAAGTGGGAGGGTTTTCAGTACTGTTTTCATCTCATTCCAACCAGTGCTGTAAACATTGAAATGAACTACATTGACTTAACCTGACTAACAGGTTGTCGTCATCAGAAATATGTATACATTGAAATAACACATAGAAATGTAAAAAATATTTTTCATTCTATATTCAATATATATTGGGTGGTTGAAATTACGTAGAATTTTAAATTTGATCATACATTTTATTTGACCTTGTTTCAAGGTTGATAGTAAAATGTTGTGCTTGAATCAACATCCCATTTCTTCCTGATCATAGACTCCTACTGGTGTAGGAGGAGTAATGCATTTCAGTGCGATCAAGTCCACCATCCAGATGCCTACCTCTGTATACCCTGCTAAGCTTGGGAATACAAGCTGTGTTTGTTTCAGCTGAGCTGTCATGTCAACACATTTAGACATTGATCAGCTTTCATACTCCTTTGTGTAGACTACCTAAATAACATAGAACAGTTGACAGTAACTCCTCTAACTTCTCATACCCAAGCTGTATGTGAAAGTCAATTCAGAGTGAGTTTGGGTTTATGTCGGCTACATTGATCTGATTTGCCCAACAAAAGACACCATCATTTCAACGTGTAACTAGGTATACTATCATTCATCCATGGTAATTGGATTATGGGAAGTTTAGAAGTAGTTACCATTAGGCCTGTAAATAGGATGCCAAATTCATTATATTAATAATACACTTTTACCATAGGCGATGGTTGGCCCCAGGTAGTATCAGGATAATCGAATTACATCTTCCAATTACTGCGACAGCAGATAGGCTGCTACGGTGTGTGTTGCCCTCCACTGTGGTGTCTGGGCTGTGATGAGAAATGAGGAGGAACACAAAGCAGTAACCAAGTGTTGCCAACTTTATTACTATGCCCTGTTGGCATAAGCAATGGCCCTGATTAGATTTAGAGCAGTCCTCCACACAGAGGCCTTTCAATGCCCCATGAATCATTAGCCCATTACAACCCAGGCTACGGTCTGAGGAGGATCCTGTTGTTTTAATGCATTTGTTTACTGTGTGATGGATTCATATTTCATCAAATATTGGTGAAATGTTACAATTTGATCGACTTTAAGATAATTTATTATTCAGTCTGAATAGTAAAATATTTTATGGATGAAAAATATTTCTCACTACTTGATTGCTACTTCACTGGATGATATTGTAATGGTCAGCCTAGAGGATATTTTCTATAGCCTACACAGACAGACACAAATCTACTATGCCCTTGCCATTAGAGGAGTTACACAGAATTCTATGGCTATTTAATTAAAATGCTCCACTACAAACATAGAGAAAAAAAGATTTATTCTGTAGTGTCCTGTTGTATATGTTTGAGGGATAAGTGCAGATTAAGTTATAGTCCTCACACAGTCATGTGGTTGGCTTGGCTTTTTAGCCCTCCTGAATATAAAGTTTATGGGTGTGTATTTTTCATTTGCAAACATTTGACAGCCATTTTCAGCTGCTCATGTTAGCTGGACTCTCTGGCTCTCCCCCTCCCCTGCCCTCATCCCCCCCGCCACCACAACTGATAGGATCCCAAGCCCTGTTCTCAAGGTGACTTAGTGTCTGGGAAAATGTATGGAGTGTGAGGTACTGTAATTAATTCAAAGCACGGATGTGCTGAGAATGCCGTTACACAGCCCTTCTGTAGATGGCGCAGGACTCCTGGAGTGTAGGAACGTATTAGCCAGCAGTGTGTGTGTGTGTGTGTGTGGGCGTGTGTTTTTGAGTGTGTTAGTATACATGTTTACAGCTCACTGATCCACATTAGAGATAAGTAACATGAGCATGTGAGAGGGGGAAGGGAGCGCAGCAGAAGGGTAATACAATGAAATGCGTTTTGAAACAGTCTGACTGCCATACGGATTAGAGGTCGACCGGTTAATTGAAATGGCAGATTAATTAGGGCCGATTTCAAGGTTTCATAACAATCGGTAATCGGCCTTTTAGGACACCGATTATGGCCGATTGCATTGCACTCCACGAGGAGACTGCGTGGCAGGCTGACCACCTGTTATGCGAGTGCAGCAAGGAGCCAAGGTAAGGTGCTAGCTAGCATTAAACTTATCTTATAAAAACAATCAATCTTAACATAATCACTAGTTAACTACACATGGTTGATGATATTACTAGTTTATCTAGCTTGTCCTGCGTTGCATTTAATCAATATAGTGCCTGTTAATTTATCATTGAATCACAGCCTACTTCACCAAACGGGTGATTTAACAAGCGCATTTGCGAAAAAAAGCACTGTTGTTGCACCAATGTGTACCTAACCATAAACATCAACGCCTTTCCTAAAATCAATACACAAGTATATATTTTTAAACCTGCATATTTAGTTAATATTGCCTGCTAACATGAATTTCTTTTAACTAGGGAAATGGTGTCACTTCTCTTGCCTTCATTGCACGCAGAGTCAGGGTTTATGCAACAGTTTGGGCCCCCTGGCTCGTAGCAAACTAGTTTGCCTGAATTTGACAAAATTATGACATAATATTGAAGGTTGTGCAATCTAACAGTAATATTTAGACTTATGGATGCAACCCGTTAGATAAAATACGGAACGGTTCCGTATTTCACTGAAAGAATAAATGTTTTGTTTTCGCAATGATAGTTTCCTGATTTGACCATATTAATGACCTAAGGCTCGTATTTCTGTGTGTTATTATATTATAATTAAGTCTATGATTTGATAGAGCAGGCTGATTGAGCGGTGGTAGGCACCAGCAGGCTTGTAAGCATTCATCCAAACAGCACTTTTGTGCGTTTGCCAGCAGCTCTTTGTAATGCTTCAAACATTGCGCTGTTTATGACTTCAAGCCTATCAACTCCCGAGATTAGGCTGGCAATACTATAGTACCTATTAGAACATCCAATAGTCAAAGGTATATGAAATACAAATGGTATAGAGAGAAATAGTCCTATAATAACTACAACCTAAAACTTCTTACCTGGGAATATTGAAGACTCATGTTAAAAGGAACCACCAGCTTTCATATGTTCTCATGTTCTGAGCAAAGAACTTAAACATGAGCTTTTTTTACATGGCACATATTGCACTTTTACTTTCTTCTCCAACACTTTGTTTTTGCATTATTTAAACCAAATTGAACATGTTTCATTATATAGTTGAGACTAAATTGATGTTATTGATGTTTTATATTAAGTAAAAATAAAAGTGTTCATTGTTCATTCAGTATTGTTGTAATTGTCATTATTACAAATATATATATAAAAATCGTCCGATTAATTGGTATCGGCTTTTTTTGGTCCTCCAATAATCGATATCGGTATCATAATCTGTCGACCTCTAATACAGATTAATGGATGAAACTGGTAGTTAATTAATGGCATGCCACTTCACTGGAGAATAAATAGCCATGGAGTCACAGGGCCAATAAGTCAACCTGACTTTGCCTTAGGAAATAATATGCAAGTATCATCCTCACCATTATCATCATCATCATCACCATTCTTCTTCTTCTTCACATTCTTCCCATACTCATGTTGTGTCCTTTCCTGTGTGTCCCTTTGGCTGTTGTCCTCAGTAAGTGGTTCCACTTACGCCCCTGTGGGAGTAGAGGGACCCATCTGCAGGGCCTGGGTAATGAATGATCACAATCAGCCTCCATCAGGACCCTCAATCTGCTACATCGAAGACTGCATGCCAACGCACCACCAGCACCAGCACACCCTGATGGGCTCGCACTAACCCTGGGCCCAGATGTCAGGGCATCTGCCCCTCACAAACCCAGAGTAATGCTCATACCCTGGGGGACCAGCTCAATGTGGACAGCCTGGACTGGGGGCTTGATCATGAGGGGCCACCGGCCGGCTGGTCAGCCCAGAGACAGTCCCATGGTCTGATGGGGTTATGGGTCGGCAGTGCAAGAGAGGCTAATATGTGCTCACTACAGTATGTGTTCAATCCAGACTCCTTTCAACTTGGGCAAGAGATGAGACAGGATGAGATGGACCATGAGGATCACATTTCATTATAAGGAATTTCAGTTGAATAATCTCAGAAAGAATACAATCTGTTTTGGTTAGTATCTGTCTGCTCAAGGGCAACTGTCCATTAGACGTGATAAAATCTTCAGTGTCAATTACAAAGTCAATGTGAATCATCAAGATTTTTTACTACATGCCTCACTAATCTACAGGTGTCCTCTGTATGTTGTGCCACCCTGTGCCACCCATACTCAACAAGATCGAGCTAACACTGGCAGCGTCTCAGATCTCATCACCCTGAAAGCCTTTTAATGTCCAGTAAAGCCTGGTAATGCCCCATAAACCTGATTCCCTTCTGGCCCTGGCCCTGCCATTCAACTGCCACTCAACACTGGCACCTCCTGTCACTGTTTGCCTCTGGGACTGTGAGTCAAGAATCAACAGTTTCAGTATGTGTTGTGGGAGCAACAGGTATCAGTCTCTCACGTGGATAAATTTGATTTGATTTGATTTGATTTGATTTGATGTATGCCTTCTATATTTAAGAAATGTCCATGGTATGCCCACTTGTCAGAAATGCATTAGCCAACAGAGCTAAGCGAGACTTTTTAATCTGAGCCAAAATGCAACCCAGCTATGAAAAATGATAATTCATATACTGTAGATATTTTGTATTGATATTTTCTCCACAGAGCAGTTCCGTCCACACATTACTTTAAACCTGAGGTTTGATGAACAGGGGCTGATTTGGTGGTTAAAATCATATCCGTTCCCTTTTCCAACATCTTTTCCCCCGTTGTAATTCTTGACCTTTAACCCCTTCATCCTCCCTGCACCTCCCCAGCAGTATGTTTCTACTAGAGTCCTGTATAGAGCCAGGTGAAATAGATCCATCCATCAACAGCCAGTTGACATGGTGTCCTCTACACCACCACACTTAGTCATGTAACTCTTTATCCCTTCACTTAGCCTCGCCTGTCATTACCACATGATTTATGTTGCATGAAAGATACATTCCATCATGAGAATACAATTTTGATGATAATTGTTGGAGCGAAATAGAAAATAAAGGGTAGGGGTATTCACGTGGGATCTAGATTGCTTTCCCCCCACTATGATGATATTTATCTTCAAGATGAGACAATATATCAGGAGAAAGTATCAATTATAAAATCCAATGGAAATTAATTTCATAGTTACGTTCCAGAGGAAGATATAATCTAATGAGCATCTGTGTCTGTTTGGATGTTCTCATCGCATTTGTATGGAGGTGGTGGTGCAGTGACTACAGTAGTTGTAGTAGTAGTAGTAGGAGGAGCAGGAGCAGGAACAGGAGCAGGAGCAGGAGCAGGAGCAGGAGCAGGAGCAGGAGCAGGAGCAGGAGCAGGAGTGATAGTAGAAGTAGCATTAGAAGTAGCAGTAGTAGTAGTAGTAGCAGTTGTAGCAGCAGTATCAGTAGTCGTAGTAGTAGCAGTAGCTGTAGCAGCAGTAGTAGTACTAGTAGCAGTAGCAGTAGTAGTAGCAGTAGTAGCAGTTGTAGTAGTAGCAGTAGCAGTAGCAGTAGTAGTAGCAGTAGCAGTAGTAGCAGTAGTAGTAGTAGTAGCAGCAGTTGCAGTAGTAGCAGTAGCAGTAGTAGCAGTAGTAGCAGTAGCAGTAGTAGTAGTAGTAGTAGTAGTAGCAGTAGCAGTAGTAGTAGTAGTAGTAGCAGTAGTAGTAGTAGTAGTAGTAGTAGCAGTAGCAGTAGTAGCAGTAGTAGCAGTAGCAGTAGTAGTAGTAGTAGTAGCAGTAGTAGCAGTTGTAGTAGTAGCAGTAGCAGTAGCAGTAGTAGTAACAATAGCAGTAGTAGCAGTAGTAGTAGTAGTAGCAGCAGTTGCAGTAGTAGCAGTAGCAGTGGCAGTAGTAGCAGTAGCAGTAGCAGTAGTAGTAGCAGTAGCAGTAGTAGCAGTAGTAGTAGTAGTAGCAGCAGTTGCAGTAGTAGCAGTAGCAGTGGCAGTAGTAGCAGTAGCAGTAGCAGTAGTAGTAGTAGTAGTAGCAGTAGCAGTAGCAGTAGTAGCAGTAGTAGCAGCAGTAGTAGTAGCAGTAGCAGTTGTAGCAGTAGCAGTAGTAGCAGTAGTAGTCGTAGTATCAGTAGCAATAGTAGTAGTAGCAGTAGCTGTAGCAGTTGTAGCAGCAGCAGCAGTAGCAGTAGTAGTTGTAGTCGTAGTACTGTGTAGCATGAACAACTGTCTTTCCCACATATCCTTGTACATGTATATGTAGCTAGCTGTCATCAGTGTGATGGAAGGAGAGTTGTTGTGGTGGAAGGAGAGATTCGTTAGACAAACTCCCAGCAGGGCCTGGTTTTGGTCTCCATGGTGACCTGCCCTGTTGGTTAGCTTGGGTCCACACATCATGGCTGGGCAATGAGGGAGGGCTGCACAGGTCCGAACATGTTGATTAAACATACCACTAACCCTGTCCCAGGGTTAATCAGTCTATTCATCCAGCCATGCCTCATTGACCCCCTGTGTTCTCAGATCCCTGCTCTGGGCCTGCCTGGGTGGGATTATACATTTGGGACTGACCAACCTGTATGTTTTGTATACTCCAGCCCAGCACACGTAGTGCCAACAGAACCAGAACCATGGAGGAAGCAGCAGTCAGTGTGTCTGGGATAGAATGGGGTGAGGGGTAGTACTAAGGCAGAATCAAACCTATTTGCCACAGGATAAGGGGGTTAAGGTTTGCTGCAACTCTCACAGAATGAAAATCCTGTTTTGAATGCCCTCTAAAGTAACTGTGCATGAAGAACAGATAGATACAGTATATAGACCTCGGGTTTCGCTGACTACAGCTGTACATCAGGAGGGCTTCAGGCATCATCTTTCTTGTGTGATCTGGGCCTGAATGAACAGTAAAATATGTAGCACCATGCTGAGGGAATCAAGAGTGAAATTGTATTCATAAAATATTCCCTCAGGTTGGATATAATCTTGTCCTATATTTATGTGGTAATTCTGAGAAGTGAATTGGCAGGCATTGACCGCCTTTGTAGGCCTACCCCTCGTGAATTTCAACATTTCAAGAAGGAGGGCGAGAGGGAGCACATTTGTCACATTACAAAGCACGCAGATCACAGAATTAGTCATTAATTACTGTGTGAAATGAAAACGATTGTTCTGAGCAGCGAGCATGCTGAAAGAGTGCCTATATTGCTTTGAAAAGGTTCATTTTGGGGAACTTGAAAGGGTTTTATTCAGCCGCGATGCGTTTCTCACACTTATTAAGTGCTGAAGGCATTAATCTCTCTTTGTTGAATTAGAAATCACGTTTCAATGATATTTGGCCTAGCTGAAAAGCACTCATCGCTCAGTGATATCAGTGAAGGGATCCCAAGAGCTGGAGCATATTATATTACCTCAATAGCACATCTTGATTTTCCCTCTTTGTATTGTACTGTATACAGTGCAATCTTTCATAGAGTATCTAGAATACATAAAACCTATTGTTGAATAATAATGTTTTTTACTAAACAAGTGGCATTCACTCTCACGTATTATAAAAACACCTGAGACTTAGTTGAACTAGCAGAGGAATGATCATCTTTCCAGAGTGTTCAAAGCTGTCATCAAGGCAAAGGGTGGCTACTTTGAAGAATCTAAAATCTATGTTGATTTGTTTAACACCTTTTTGGTTACTACATGATTCCATATGTATTTCATAGCTTTGATGTCGTCACTATTATTCTACAATGTAGAAAATAGTAAAAAATAAAGAAAAGCCCTTTTGACTGGTACTATATAAACTCAGCAAAAAAAGAAACGTCCTCTCACTGTCAACTGCGTTTATTTTCAGTAAACTTAACATGTGTAAATATTTGTATGTACATAACAAATTCAACAACTGAGACATAAACTGAATAAGTTCCATAGACGTGACTAACAGAAATGGAATAATGCGATCCAGTTTTAGTTTTGTTGCCAATCCCTGGCTCATATCTGTCAGCACGTTTTTCTGGACCATATCTTGAGAAACTCAGTGACACCAATTATGTGATAAAGACCCCAGATCGAAGGCGTTCTTCCCGAATGTGTCATGTTAACATGCTAAAAACATATTATGTGCGTGATTCTCCCAACAGTTCCTCAGGAAAGCCGGTCTAGCCCGCCTTCTCCAGTGTGGCTGTGGTGGTGCTGAAGCCTGGCTGGGACCTAGAGGAGGCTAAGGAGGATTGGTTGGAGTTACGCCATACGTTACAGCAGTGTGAACGCCTATGTAAATCAGAGATGCTGAAGAAGTTACCCTCTCGAATGGAACATTTGGATAACGATCAAACTAAGGATATTATCCTATTGATAAACAGTTTTCTCAATGTGTTTCATGACGTTCCAAGTCGCACGTCCATCTTGGAACATGACGTGGATTCGGGCAACGCTGTTCCTATACGTCAGCATCCGTACCGGGTTAATGCAAAGAAAAGGGAGGTAATGAAAAGTGAGGTAGCTTATTTATTACAGAATGACATGGTAAAACCCAGTAACAGCTCCTGGAGTTCCCCGTGTATTCTTGTTCCTAAGCCTGACGGTACGTCTCGCTTATGTACGGACTATCATCGAGTAAATGCCATTACAAAGTCAGATTATTTTCCTCCTCCTCGCTTAGATGACTGCATTGATATAATTGGCTCTGCTGCTTACAGAGCCAATTATTAGTTAGTAAGTTATTAGTTAGTAAGTTAGATTTGCTAAAAGGTTATTGGCAGGTGCCTCTGACTTCTCGAGCTTCTGACATCTCAGCTTTCGTTACGCCTGATAACTTTGTACAATACACTGTGATGCCCTTTGGAATGTGTAATGCACCTGCTACTTTTCAGCGCCTAGTTAACATTGTGTTCGTGGATGTACCAAATTGTACTGCTTATCTTGACGATATGGTGATTAATTAGTCTACTTGGTCTGATCATCTCGCCACCTTGAAAAGTGTGTTTCAGCGGTTGGAGAAAGCTTCTTTAACCCTCAATTTGGCCAAGTGTGAGTTTGGGAAGGCTGCTGTGACTTACTTAGGGAAACAAGTGGGACAAGGTCAAGTGCGCCCAGTATCTGGCAAAGTGGAAGCAATTGTTGCTTTTCCTGCTCCCACGACTCACGGCCAGTTGAGCAGATTCCTAGGGATGGTAGCGTACTATTGTACATTCTGTTAGAATTTCTCGACGGTAGTAGCTCCATCTCTGCTTAGTCCCAAGGTACCATTTAAGTGGTCCAAGGACTGTACCTATGCATTTAAGTCCGCTAAAGCGCTACTTTGTAGTGCCCCAGTGCTTGCCGCCCCCAACTTTGACAAACCTTTTAAGTTGGAGGTAGATGCTAGTATAGTGGGGGTGGGTTCGGTTCTCTTGCAGGAAGATGAAGATGGAGTGGATCGGCCCTTCAGTTTCTTCTCCCGTAAGGTCAACTCGTGTCAGTCAAGGTATTCCACCATTGAACAAGAGACGCTGGCTTTATTGCTAGCCTTACAGTTCTTTGAGGTATATGTGGGCTCTAGTGCCTTGCCTATACTGGTCTTCACGGACCATAATCCTTTAGTGTTTTTGAAGCAAATGTACAATCAGAACCGCCGCCTTATGCGGTGGGCTCTGATTGTACAAGGATACAATGTACAAATAGCCTATGTGAAGGGTTCGGCGAATGTGGTTGCCGACGCTCTATCACGGGTTTAGTAACTGGGGATGTGTTGGTTTTTGTTATTGCAAACTGTATGTTTGCATTTTTTTGTGGTGGGCGTGTTATGTTCCCCAGTTTCAGTGTTGTAGTTTGTGTATTTGTGAGTGTGTGTTTCAGGAAATGGCTTCCTGAAATTCTCCCCAAGCAGCTGATTGGTTGGCCCCCATTGACGATTGGAGAGCTGACCCCGCCCCCTCAGTACACAGCTGTCTCCAATTACCAATTCCTTCTGAAGCTATATAAGTCAGTGTTCTGTTGTTCAGAAGATAGTTTGATTGTGATATAGAGAGATTGATTGTGATGTCCAGAGATGATTGCTGCGAGAGGAGGCTGTGGGTTATGTACTATTTTGGTGGTTCTCAGAGGTATAATTTGTTGCTAGTATTTTGTAGCCGGTCCTACTAAGGTATGTCTATGACAAAAGGACTGTGTTTTTGATTGTGAAATTGTTTGTAATATTCTGTTTAATTTGTTCTTAGGGGGGAAAGGGAAGGCACCTAGGGAGTGCTTAGGCAAGAGGCCCGCGGGCATACATATACCCGTAGTATATTCACTGTCTAGGCACACTAGGTAAGACCTGGACCACCCCCTGTATTTTGGTTAGGGCACCAGGTGGTGCTAAATTAGGTAAGTAGTGGGTAGGCAGGTAAGGTAGGAGAGGGGGATTTGAGATTTACTTTCTTTGCTTTGGTTCTGTCTAGCCCCAGTCCCCCATATTACCGTTTGACGGAATAAATTCAGAGTAAACGGAATATTCTCTGCCTTTTGTCATCCTTACTCGCACCTACAGTCCCATCTCTCTTTCACACCACAGGGAGTTGAGTTGTAGCAGGGTGTTGCGTTCCCTCTTCTTAGAAGCGTGCATAACAATGAGCCTTCAGGAAGGATACACATGAGGGAGGAGGATGTCTTCGCTGTGACACACAGCTTTGAGATTGCCTGCAACAACAACAAGCTCAGTCCGATGATGCTGTGACACCCCCCCAGACCATGACAGACCCTCCACCTCCAAATCCTCTGTGTAACGCTCATTCCTTCGATGATAAACGCGAATACGACCATCACCCCTGGTGAGACAAAACCACAACTCGTCAGTGAAGAGCACTTTTTGCCAGTCCTGTCTGGTCCAGCGACAGTGGGTTTGTGCCCATAGGCGACGTTGTTGCCGGTGACATCTGGTGAGGACCTGCCTTACAACAGGCCTACAAGCCCTCAGTCCAGCCTCTCTCAGCCTATTGCGGACAGTCTGAGCACTGATGGAGGGATTATGTGTTCCTGGTGTAACTCCGGCAGTAGTTGTTGCCATCCTGTACCTGTCCCGCAGCTGTGATGTTCAATCAGCTGTCCATCCTGTCTCCCTGTAGCGCTGTCTTAGGCATCTCACAGTACAGACATTGCAATTTATTGCCCTGGCCACATCTGCAGTCCTCATGCCTCCTTGCAGCATGCCAAAGGCACATTCACACAGATGAGCAGGGACCCTGGGCATCATTCTTTTGGTGTTTTTCCAAGTCAGTAGAAAGGCCTCTTTAGTGTTCTGTTTCATAACTGTGACCATAACTTATTTTTTTACCTTTAGGCAAGTCTAGGCAAGTCAGTTAAGAACAAATTCTTATTTTCAATGATGGCCTAGAAACAGTGGGTTAACTGCCTTGTTCAGGGGTCCCTGTCAACCCAGGGATTCGATCTTGCAACCTTTCGGCTACAAGTCCAACGCTCTAACCGCTAGGCTACCTGCCACTCCCAATTGCCTACTGTCTATAAGCTGTTAGTGTCTTAACGACCGTTCCACAGGTGCATGTTCATTAATTGTTTATGGTTCATTGGACAAGCATGGGAAACAGTATTTAAACCCTTTACAATGATTTTTACTAATTATCTTTGAAAGACAGGGTCCTGAAAAAGGGATGTTTCTTTTTTTGCTGAGTTTATATGGGTGGAGACTCAGTCGTGGTCTCTACTTAATGTTGAGGGTTAGAATAGTAGAATACACAAGCAACATTTTTTATATAAACTGAATGTACAAAACAATAACACCTGCTCTTTCGATGGTGAAGACTGACCAGGTGAATCCAGGTGAAATGATCCCTTATTGGTGTGCTAAAGTGTGCTAAAGCTCCCCCTAGTCATTGGTAAGTAAGTAAAGGGAGGTGTTGATGAACTGCACCCTTTGAAGCCAGTGTGAAAGTGTGTGTGTGTGAATGTGTGTGTGTGTGTGTGCGCGTGACTTGGCAGAATCACTGATGGGCTAATGTCATTGGAATCCCATGATGAGCCCCGAGGGAAGATTTACTGTCACAGGTATCACTGCTCAGACAATAGCATGACCATCCTGGTCATATAGACAATTCAAAGCCTCTGTTTGGATTTGTTACCTAACTGAACATGTTTCTATTCCATATTTTTTAAATGTATTTATGATGTTCAACAGAATACTCATATTTGATAGATTGATGCCATATCACAGTTTCTGAACAGATTATGTAGGGTGTTAGTAAAATACAAATGTGTTCTTGTCTTTTAAGGAGCTGTAGCTGACTTGTCTGCCCTATTGTTAACATGTGAACTGAACACAGCGCTGTCTAGTGGATCTGATATCCAGTGACCTTTCTGGATGAGTCAACAGAGGTGGCCCACTTAATGAACTGAAGCAGACAAACATCTAGAGTCCTGGGACCTGACCTGCTATTCCATTCTGCTGGCATTACAGATCATATGTGGAGTTTTACTCAGAAAAGGAAAATATAGACAATTCCAAAAGGGCCTTGAAGTGGCCTTGTCATTTATTAAAGAGTAGAGTAACAATGGAAATACAGATGATAATTATAAATGTTCCCTTTTAAAATCCAAGTCAAATTATATCAGTGACCACCGGAGCCAAAAAGCCTTAGACAGCTTTCCCTAGAGCTCCTGGACTTACAAAAGTCGTGGAAGACATTTCTGTGGTTTGATAACAAAAGTATTCTCTTTTTATGTGTCTAAATTTAAATGGAAGGATACCGAAATGATTGAAGAGAAAAGTTAAATGTGTCTAAACTGAGTGAGCGGCTAGTGTATTGTCATCCAGGTCTCTCTCTCACAGCAAGACAGCATTTAAAAATATTTTTTATAACAATCAACAGGTTAAATTTGAAGGTATTAAATACTATTCAACATTCTTTTCTTTTCTTATCGTTTTAATGTTTACTTGACAATGTCCCAGCAGTAACAGCCTTTCAATGTCCTCTACCTTCCGTCCGCCAAGGATATTATTGCACTGAGTAAACACTCAAGTCATCCATGTTGGTAGCTAATTCATTCGTTTTTGCTTAAACCAAAGACTGAGGGGGAGGCCCCAGGTAGGCTTTCCCCTCCCCAGAGGGAGGGATAGTCCATCAGCCTGAAGGTATGGAGGGGGAGGGCTCAGACCTCAGACTCCAGACTGGATACCCTGCCCCAGGTCTTTGGCACATAGGGACTGTTGACTCTTCTGGCCACCAGGACCTCCCTCCGATCCCTGCTCCCAGACCCGGGCAGGGGGGGCTCCTCTCGCGATCGCCCCACCGCGCCCTCGTAGCCCCCAAACATATTGTTCTGGTACACTACCTGTCGGTCCCCCATACGGGGCACAAGGGCATTGTTGTTAGGGCAGTGGCTTGCACAGGGGAACAAGTGGCACATGTCCTTGTCGTAGAACGGCCCTGGCCCCTGGGGCAGTGGCCCCACGTATACAGGCAGGTCTGTGTAGGAGTTCAGGTAGGTGGAGTAGTGTCTGTGCACCACAGTGGAGGAAGAGCGCCGCAAGGCGGCTGCGTTCTGCAGGATAGCCTCCCTGTAGGATGGTAGCCGGGTGGACTGGGAGCACTTGAGCTTCTGTTGCTTGTAGGGGTAGGAACGCATATGAGCCGGGTCTAGGTAGGCAGGCTCAGCTGCCAGGGGGTAGCACAGGTTGTTCCCCTGGCTGCCATACAGCTTGTGGGGCTTGGGGTTGGCCACCACTACGCGGGGGAACAGATCAGGCATAGTGGAGGTGGAGGGCTTCTCGCCCAGCTGGCGGATCCTGTCACTGCTCCAGGTGGCCTTGAGAAAAGAGGCCCGGCGGTTGACCTTGTCCTTCCCCAGCAAGGGCACATTCTCCATTTCAGGCTCCAGGTAGGGCTTCATGCAGGAGTTGCAGCTGGCGCTGCCACTGGGGTAGTGGCCCCCCATGCAGGCCATGGTTGATGCAGAAGGGGCATGGTTGTTCAGGAGGTGGTTGGCCCTCAGCTCAGCCAGACAGGAGGTTGGCTCATCATAGTCATTCCTCCCCCTGGTGTCTTGGGCCTCAGAAAACACGTAGCTGTGGGACCTCTTCTTCCTGCCCATGTGGTCAGGGGGGTAGCTGAACTTCCGTCCCAGGGGCCCCTTGTGGTGTTCCACATAGATGTCAGGCACCTGGAACTCTCTGTAGGGGACAAATGGGGAGGTGGGGTGCCGGGGCTGGCTCTCCACATACAACCTGCTGCTGGGGTGTGGGTTGTGACTGGAGGTGCTGGGGGGAGCAGGGTCCCTCATGGCGATGTGGGGGCTGCTGAGGCTGGAGATGGGTAGGGTTCTCTCGTAGAAGTGGTGGCTGCCACGGGCCGGAAGGGTGTAGCGTAGTGGGGTAGGCCGCGTCACCACCCTGGATTTGTCCAGCAGGGGCTGGGTGGCGCTGTCCGAGTAGTGGATGGGGAAGGTGGAAGCGAGCGCCCTCTGGGGGTAGGGCGAGTGGTTGTCCGTGATGCTGGAGATATAGGGCAGGCGGCTGTGGCCCATGTCTATAGTGGTTGCCACCCGAGGCGGCAGGCCAACCCGCACATTGTCGGCTCCTCGCCGGCTCCAGTTCTCTATGGTCTTGGTGGCATTGTCCAGGGAGTTCTCCACTCTGGTCGAGGTCACGATGTCCTTGGCTGTCTGCAGCATCTTCAGCATGTTGGCCTGGGTGTAGTTGGCGGTGACGTCAGGGTTCTGCAGGTTTCCGTTGCGGTCAGAGTCCTCCACACCGTTGAAGCAGCTGTAGATTCCCTGCAGAGATAGCGAAGGAGGAGGAGATTAGCATCCATCAAAAAGCCTTGTCAGGTTTTGGAACAGATCCACATTTCTCACCCTACACAAAGTTTGACAAGATTAAATCCCACAGGTGTTAATTATCTTTGGCCATTGTTTCTAATCATGACTTTAGAAAACATTATTGCTTGTGTTGATAACATTCACTTTGAGAAAATACAATTTCTATTAACCTGTCTGACCAATGAAGTGAAGACAATTACACAGAGAAGTGTGAAAGCCAAATTAGATTCAGGATTGTCCAAAATAGTTTATAGACAATTTGTTTTGTTTTGAAAGCTTGTATGCATTCAGGTCGGTGTTAAACACACAAACTATGCAAGACAGTAAATGAAAAAGCAGCAGCTGACCATGCACTTGCTAAATTAGTTTTCCAATTTTTATTTGGACGGCTTTATTTTACTTTGAAATTGGGTCCCAGTCTAGAATGCTTAATCTCACCTCACCACTGAGATGGATTGTTAATGGGCCTATTTAAATTCGTCAGACGGATCAGGACCGTAACAGTATTGCACGGTCATTTTATGGCTTTTTACTCATTTTATTTTTGCATCATTTTTATTTTAGTGCCCTTGAAATATCCTGATCATGTACAGCTTTGACTTAGTGCATTACCAATATTTCCCAAGCATTACTGTGAGGCAAAAATCTAAGAAAGAGTGAGAACTTTATGGTCAGGAAGTAGAACATTTTCTGCTGTGTTTGTGAAAAGAGAAACAACACATTTTATGGTTTCTTAGACTTGGCAAATTATGTTGTTATTACTGCTTTCATTGAATTGTTGCTTACACTGTATGTCATTTCTTTATGGAACTACTATAAAAAACAGTTTTGTACCTTAGATTAACAGATCAACTTTCCCATGGTGATTGGACCACATTCTCTGCAGAACCCAAGGCCTTTGCAATCTAAGACATGCCTCAGTGTGTACATCTCTATAGATTAGGCCTATGTACCCTTTCCACCCCTGTCCCTCGGAAGAAGGGTCAGCCAGACCTACCCTGCTGATGGCGAGCAGGAAGTCGAGGCGTTCAGACTTGCGTACAGAGTGTCTCAGCTTCCAGTAGAGCAGATGTTCCCAGCTGAACACCAGGAGACTGAGTCCCATGGCCACCAGCAGCATGTAGAAGACGCCCGCCATGTTATCTATGTCCAGCTTACTGCTCATCACCTCCTTCTTCTCGTTACGACAGATCCCTGTGAGCCACACCGTCTGCAGCTTCTGTGTGTCACCTGCAGCGAGTGGGAAGAACAGAACACAGAGAGGCTTGAAGGTGTTCATTAAAACACTCTTGCGCCGGTTGTTGTCATTGTGTGTCAATGCCAATCTCACACCCTCATCACTCCCCTCGACAAACCCTGACTCAGCATTTTACACTTGTTGTTCCCTGGATCACAGTCAAAACTCTATGTTACAGTGCCTCTGAGTTGTCCATGGTGCAATGTATGCCAGTATTTTCATTAAAGTTGAGTTTATTCTAATCTCGAGGCTCTGCGGGCCTATACAAGCTTACTTGTGTGAGTTACGCATTTTTATCATTAATGGGCAGTTTACCAGTTTAGCAAATTTGGGAGTATTTGGGACCTAAAAGGATAAGTACAGCTAAGATTTACAGGTAGCCACCCATCCCACTCCACACAGGGTCAATTGTAATTTACCATCCGCTAGGAACTGGAGCAGGGCCAGGTCTATAGGACGTTTCCATCGGGACTCCTTCTGCAAGGCGATGCCGTAGCCAGTGGTGGCAAAGACCTTCCCACTGCCGATGGTCACCAGCTTACAGCCCTCGTCTTTACCTGCCATGTAGTTCAGCACAGCAGCGTCATAGATGAAGGCATCCAGTTTCCTATAGATAATAACAATAGGGATTTATCTTGTGGGGAAATGCAATGATAGACAATTGTATTTTTAATTACTATTTAATTACCATGTAATAACTTATCTAATGAATTATAATTTCATCAAACATAAAATATTTGCTTAGGCATTTTAGAATGTGTTACGCTGATGTCTGTTTTCTGTCACTGACTGTGTATAATGATTATTTACAGAGTGTTACCCTGATTTGAGGCTGTTGAGGGCGTCCTCCACACCCTTCTGGTTGTATTTGACCATGTGGGCATGCATCTCAGGGTAGTTGCTCCGGATGTTCCTCTCTGTGCTTCCATTTGGGACCGTACCAAAACGAAACGGTGGATACTGCTCCTGTGGCTTCTGGAACTGTTTGGGAAATGTAGAAGTTTGAATTATAAATGCATGAACAAGAAACATTTTGAACAGGATACCCGACATGTCTAGGAAGAATACACGCACTATTCTTTCAATATTTTTTTTATTTTTATATCAAATACATTGACATACTTCCATGTTAAGTAATTTAAAAAAATGTCCACCCTCTCCTAAGATCTGATGTCTCAACCCTTTTAGGTTCTAGATAGCACTTTATTTCTAAGAGTGTATGATATGCCAGGCAAACCCAGAGGCGTGAATATAAACCTCAAAGAAACTAACACAATGACACTGATCACCTTGTCCTTGACTACACTAGACCACTGTCTCTTTGATATCTGCATGTACCCTCAAGTGCTGTTCACTCAATTAAGTGGTCAGCTAAGGTTACCCTCTATAATTCCTCACTCAATTCGACGATTAGAGGGCACAATGAACAGAAATTAAGTCCAGGCCATACTTTCCAGAGAATTAGAAAATGACTTCTTCCCCCTTGACTGTAATAAAAACTCCTAATTTCTCTTTATTTTGCCATGCCCCTTTGACGCAGAGTGGACCATGTTCATTTAAATACCCTGACTGTGCAATATACTGGAAATAAATTGTACTTGTTCATTAACCCAAATACTCCAGTGAGCGATAATTGCTAGTAACCTTGGCTTGTCAGAATGAGAGAAATGTCCTCTGAGCCATTTCACATGAATTAATGAGACCCTTGGTGCCAGTCTTATTCACCCCACGTCTCACTGCTGTCTGGTGGAGGAGCTGGAGAGATGACAGAGTGTTGTCCTCGTTCCCATTTGTCCTGTATCCTGTACACTGGCTGCATTAGGATACTCAGCCTGTGTTCCTCATCTCACCCAACAGACCAAGGTTACGCCGCTGCTATGTGAATGAGGGAATGCTGTAGCAGTGTGATAGTGCCCCCAGGCACAGGATGTCATACAATGGTCTGTGTTGTAAATGCCTGTTGGGAAGCAATGAAAACCCTGACTAAAAGCATGGATGATGGTTGACCCATAGAGCTTGAGTTAAGTGTATAGGATTCTTACAAAAATCTGTTAACATCTGACAGCTTGTACAGAAAGGAGAGACTAGCACAGACAGGGTCTAAAGAGGGAGGTGCCTGTCTGTACATGATGTCACTCTGAGGAAATGGCAAGGTCTTGTCCATGCATGACTCCATGCCTCTGAAGTGAACAGTCCCAGGAGGAGAAACAATCCTGTCACTACATAAACACCAGTTACTGTCCTTTAACCAGTTTGTATTCCGCACAAGCCTCTTGTTTGAAACACTTTCAGAAAACGTCCCTTTTTAGAGATCATACAGCTCAATTTAAATGTTCCACCTGCAGTGTCCAGTCTGTCTATTCTCTCTGAGCTTCTGTGGATTCTGCCCTGGTTGATCTGTAGACTCACTGTCAAAAGACACTTTATGGGTTATCGTCTTTTTTTCACAAAGTAGAGCTAATGGATTATGTGGGAAGAATATTAAATGAGTTCCCGGAATTCTAATGAGCAGTGGACAGCTTGGTCTTTTCCCTCAAATGCCTCTCTAATCCCTCAGTGCCTTAAAGCAGAGAGTCCACAAATAGTTTCTAGCACTGAAGTTTTAACATGGATTTCCTTGTCAATACTGGTGTAGAGCACCTCCACAGGCCACACAAATATGCATAAGTTAATACTAGAATATATAATCACTGGCAGCTTGGCAAATCCACTGGTGTAATACAATCCAGGGGATTTTCACAGACATCATACCTAAAGACTTCAGGGATCTAATTTAATTTCACCACAGATGCTGGGAATCCTATTATGTTTTTAGTATGAGTGGAAAAAGTCACAGTCATGACATTGAGGCTCTGCCGTGGTTATTTGTATTCTCTCAAACCGTTCGCAGCCAGGCACTGTTTGCTCATCAAAAATAGGCCACTCTATATTTTGCCTAAGCCTAACATCAAACACTACAGCATGTCCATCATTCCCCCCCCCCTTTCATAGACTGAACACAGACAGAATTACCAATGACTGATGAATCCTCCTACCTTTTTGTCACTCAGTCCAGAGACTGTGTCAGTGTATTGCTCCTGGATCATGAAGGCTGCCAGGTTGGCAGTGTAGGAGGCCAGGAAGATGACAGCGAAGAAGGCCCATACCAGGACCATGACCTTGCTGGTGGTGCCCTTGGGGTTCTCAATTGGAACAGAGTTGTTGAAGACGATGCCCCACAGCAGCCACACAGACTTCCCAATAGTGAAGGTGGGGCCTCCGGGATCTGGAGAAGGCAGGATGATGGTTGTGGTAAAGACAGAAGGGATTCAGAGAGGGCATATATAACATGCGTTTGCATTCCATTTCAATGTCATTTAATATTTTCTGTGATATAATATAGAGTTCTTTCAACCTACTTTTCCGTGACTTTCTACCTTTGCTGATACGGGAGGGTAGAGGTAGAGGGAAAGGTGGTCGGAGCTGACACTCACCCTTGGCGCTCACCAGACTCCGGTTGTACCCCACAGGGCTGCAGTACTCAAAGATAAACACTGTGACAGCTACCACCGTTAAGCACATCACAAACATCATCACCCACACCGCCGGACTGTAGGGCTCTATAGAGGAGGAGGGAGAGAGGAATCAGAACACCTATAGAAGAATCAGAACATCTTTCTGGAAAATGTTGAAACCATGTGCTCTGACAGCTGCTTGCTAGATAATGGCAAGGACAACGTGGTATTGTATTACCAAAGTAGCACACTGTCAGCAGCTTCTGAAAGGGATGCTCTTTAAGAAGTATTAAAGTAAGTAGCGTAGCCTTGAACGAGGCTTGTCTTTTGCGAGTCGAACCACTCATAGGAGATGAAGCCTTTCTCCTGTTTCTGTAGCGTGAGGCAGCTTGTTGTACGATATATTCAGTTGTGAGTTCGAAACTCTGTCCAGAGAAAGTACTGTTTGCCATCTCTGTTTTCAGATGGTAAAACAAGCTTTTTTAAGCCAAGTCATTTGTTATCTCTGTAGAGAAACGTTTTGTTTGTTTACATGAGCAGGTTAAACATGCTCACCAAGAAAGGCAGAGGGTGAGACGGTCCCATTGCTCCTGGCGACCATCACACTGATCCCCGTCTCCACAAACGGCACGGAGAAGTCGATAATTTCTGAGCGCTCTTCGTTTATGGTCAGCGAGCCAATGGCCATGTCCGCCCGCTTGTATACCACCTATGGAGAACGGAAGAGGACATTTTTATGACATAGAAAGTCTACAGTCTATATGTTCCATGATCTGTAATAAATCGAACACTGTAGTAGGTGGGATTAGTGATGCCCCCTGTTGACCTGTTTGATTCATTTGATCTATCAACATTGATATGCAAGACTTAAATCCCTGTAGGTGATATACAGTGTGTACAGTATTATCCCTGATATACTACACAACCCATCCAGACAGATGCAGATAACAGCCCGTGGCATCTACCCACCCATTCATGCAATGTCATCCATCATACAATATCAATCCTAATTCCTAATCCATTAGATATTGTTGCATATAGCATAGACCTAATACCTGTGACATAAGTCCCTGGCTCCGGGTGACAGTGTTACCAGCAGCAATTGTGCATTGTAAACACTGGCATACCAGACACCCCCCGCAAAGCAGGGGGCCCACGAGCCATGGGGGCCCCACGAGCTCTGGGGGTCCATGCGCCTGTCATTGATGTCATCATTTTGACAGTAACCCTCCAAAACATAATTCATAAACCTTTTACATTTTTCAGGAATGTGACTGAAAAAGTGAAAACAATGTAATAAACTGATTAAAGGTATAAGGGGATTTCAGTGAACAAATGTTGTAAGGATCTGGGTGTAGGTGGTGCAGAGGAGTCAGGCGCAGGACAGCAGAGATGAGTAACAAAAGGAACTTTAGTCAAAATTTCAAAATACATGAAGTAACACCATGCCCACAAACATCGGATCGAACTTACAATAATCAAACACGCACAAAAACCATGGGGAAAACAGAGGGTTAAATAATGAACATGTAATTGGGGAATTGAAACCAGGTGTGTAAAACAAAAGGAAAATGAAAAGTGGATCGGCGATGGCTAGAAAGCCGGTGACGTCGACTGCCGAACAAGGAGAGGAGCCGATTTGGGTGGAAGTCGTGACAAATGTGGTGGTCAAGGCTACGACAGCGCCATTGCAACGAGTGGCACTTACTCAGCACATATCAGACCGAGAGCCTAATGCTTATTAGGTCGTTCTTCATGAGCTTTAGTTCATAAAACAATCTCTCTGCAGAAGTGACAGTTACAGAGATGGTAAAGACAGATTGATTGCCATAGCAACATTAAGAAAACTGGGCAGAAGGGAGTTGTGCCAGTTTTGTAACATCTTTAATTGAGCCTCTCTCCTTAATTGCTGGCTTCTACATAGTACGGAAAGAGATGAACTGTATGGGAACCTCTGGGGACAGGTCATCTGGATACAGGACGGTCAATAAATTGGCAGATGCAAACAGATTATCGTCTTTAGCAGACAACAATTCTTGAGGGTTAGAACAAAAACAATTGTTTGCAACTTCGTTAATACTGGTGAATTGGCGTTTGACTTGTGTGGCTACAATATCAAGAGTCCCTTATCTCGGGTATATCTTGGCCTGCATCATTCAAGACTAAGTTTAAATTGTGTGCAGCTGTCTTTCCTGACAGTCTTAGGTTGGAAATACTGGCCTGGCAATACTCAGTACAGAAAAACAGTCGGGCCCACAACCTGGACTTACAGGCTGCGGTGAAAACATTTACAGACAAAAAATGAGGACTTCAGAACACCAGGTTCAGGACAGAATTAAGGTCAATTTAATTGATTAAATGAAATTTACCTTGAATATTGCTGCCCAATTGTGTAGTCTATTTAGCCAGACAAAACCCGCTGTGTTCAACAATAAAGAGTGACTGAAGTTATCCTCAAGCTGACAACTTATTTTCCTATTGTTAGGCTATTTGATGAGTAATTTTTAAAACGTTTATAAATAGCAGCTAAAGACGGTATATAGCTATAGATAGTACACTGCATAATGAAACAATCCCTAGTAAGCTTAGTAAGTGTTTTCAGGGTGGACTGACTGTACTATTTGGCATTATTAGTCTGGTTTCATGCACAACTTTCTATCTAATCTGGCAGAGAGCGCGAGGACGTCTCATGTCATGTAGGTTAAGGTAGCCTATACAAGATAGTTGTATATTTCAAAACAATCTATTGGTAGCTGATTAGTATGCTGTTGCATCTAATATTTATTTAACAATCTGCAATGGTTGAATTTCCAACTGTAATTACTGTAATTACTGTAATTACATTATTGCCACGAGCCAGCAGTCTCAATATTACAGCATTGCGACTCTGTGTGTAGCTTTGTGAAATGTTAAGCTTAACATGAGAAAATGATGACCAAATAGGCCTACCAATAAACATTTATCCATTAGCTAATGCAAAGCTAAACCCTGGCACCATAGAAAGCCTATCATTGATTAGATAGGCATGCAGCTGCATAGACCTTGCAGAGATCCAGAGAAACTGCGTCATGCCAGTGTTTGTGAAGCTGATAACCCTATATAAAGGTTGTTGCTAGTCTAGTCAGAGTCAGTCCTGTTGTTCTACCCCTGGCAGATCCTCCCTCCCTTCCCCGCAGTATGATATCTCCTCTTAATAACCTCTACTGACGTTTTCCCCTACACAACTGTAATGTTTAACATGCTGATGGACTTGCCAGTGGGTTTACAGTCCAGGCACTCTGCCTGGCATTATGTCAGCTGTTACCGGTGCTACTGTGGCCAATGCCCCAGTGAGAACAATAGCTTCCCTGAAAACTAATGTTGTAACCTCAAACTCTTCCCGAACACAGTCAGCAAGAAGAATGAACTTTCAACAACTTCCTTCTTGGAAAACGTCCCTGGTATTCCAGAAATTATGGTTGGAGGATTCCAGATTTCCTGCTTATGCCCTCCTGAATCTGAAAATACACCAATGGGATTTCGGGAAAACCAGGTAATTTATTGAAATGTTGCAACCCTACACTATAGTCTAGTTTCCCTTTATTTGGATTTGGACCATCATAACTATTTGTTTTTATTAAGGGTAATTAATTCATTGTTATTCATTACTTTTTCGTTTGAATGTTTATCTGAACTCAGCGCCAACATTGTCACACCCTGATCTGTTTCACCTTCACTTGTCTCCACCCCCTCCAGGTGTCGCCCATTTTCCCCATTATATGTATTTATACCTGTGTTCTCTGTTTGTCTGTTGCCAGTTTGTCTCGTCAAGCCTACCAGCGGTTTCCTGTACTCCCGTTTTCTCTCTAGTCCCTGTTTTCTTTTCCCCCCGGTTTTGACCATTCTGCCTGCCCTGACCCTGAGCCTGCCTGCCGTTCTGTACCTTTCGGACTCTGCTCTAGATTACTGACCTCTGCCTGCCCTGACCCTGAGCCTGCCTGCCGTTCTGTACCTTTCGGACTCTTTTCTAGATTACTGACCTCTGCTGCCCTGACCCTGAGCCTGCCTGCCGTTCTGTACCTTTCGGACTCTGCTCTAGATTACTGACCTCTGCCTGCCCTGACCCTGAGCCTGCCTGCCGTTCTGTACCTTTCGGACTCTGCTCTAGATTACTGACCTCTGCCTGCCCTGACCCTGAGCCTGCCTGCCGTTCTGTACCTTTCGGACTCTGCTCTAGATTACTGACCTCTGCCTGCCCTGACCCTGAGCCTGCCTGCTGTTCTGTACCTTTCGGACTCTTTTCTAGATTACTGACTTCTGCCTACCCTGACCCTGAGACTGCCTGCCGTTCTGTACCTTTCGGACTCTGCTCTAGATTACTGACCTCTGCCTGCCCTGAGCCTGCCTGCCGTTCTGTACCTTTCGGACTCTGCTCTAGATTACTGACCTCTGCCTGCCCTGACCCTGAGCCTGCCTGCCGTTCTGTACCTTTCGGACTCTGCTCTAGATTACTGACCTCTGCCTGCCCTGACCCTGAGCCTGCCTGCCGTTCTGTACCTTTCGGACTCTTTTCTAGATTACTGACCTCTGCTGCCCTGACCCTGAGCCTGCCTGCCGTTCTGTACCTTTCGGACTCTGCTCTAGATTACTGACCTCTGCCTGCCCTGACCCTGAGCCTGCCTGCCGTTCTGTACCTTTCGGACTCTGCTCTAGATTACTGACCTCTGCCTGCCCTGACCCTGAGCCTGCCTGCCGTTCTGTACCTTTCGGACTCTGCTCTAGATTACTGACCTCTGCCTGCCCTGACCCTGAGCCTGCCTGCTGTTCTGTACCTTTCGGACTCTTTTCTAGATTACTGACCTCTGCTGCCCTGACCCTGAGCCTGCCTGCTGTTCTGTACCTTTCGGACTCTGCTCTAGATTACTTACCTCTGCCTGCCCTGACCCTGAGCCTGCCTGCTGTTCTGTACCTTTCGGACTCTTTTCTAGATTACTGACTTCTGCCTACCCTGACCCTGAGACTGCCTGCCGTTCTGTACCTTTCGGACTCTGCTCTAGATTACTGACCTCTGCCTGCCCTGAGCCTGCCTGCCGTTCTGTACCTTTCGGACTCTGCTCTAGATTACTGACCTCTGCCTGCCCTGACCCTGAGCCTGCCTGCCGTTCTGTACCTTTCGGACTCTGCTCTAGATTACTGACCTCTGCCTGCCCTGACCCTGAGCCTGCCTGCCGTTCTGTACCTTTCGGACTCTTTTCTAGATTACTGACCTCTGCTGCCCTGACCCTGAGCCTGCCTGCCGTTCTGTACCTTTCGGACTCTGCTCTAGATTACTGACCTCTGCCTGCCCTGAGCCTGCCTGCCGTTCTGTACCTTTCGGACTCTGCTCTAGATTACTGACCTCTGCCTGCCCTGACCCTGAGCCTGCCTGCCGTTCTGTACCTTTCGGACTCTGCTCTAGATTACTGACCTCTGCCTGCCCTTGACCTATCGTTTGCCTGCCCCCTGTTTTTGTAATACATCTTTGTTACTTCAAACTGTCTGCATCTGGGTCTTATCATGAGGTCTGATAAACATAAACATAAATCACCAATGTCAAGAACTGAAACACGACCACTTTTGAATGGTGTCTCTGAGCTCAGAGGAGGCAGAAAATGCTCTGTCATCAGTTATATGAAATGGAGCTAATTGATCATATTTATTTTACAGTTATAGGAAATGTGAAATTTTATAGTAAGTCATTTATAATTTCCTTGTTACTATATTTAGAAAGCATTTCAGTAATTTCAAGCCCTATTCTCCCACTTTTGATGAATAGGGGGAAAAAATATTTGTACTATATACTTGAGCTTGTCCTCAAAATCGGGTACACCTCAGCAATTTATAACATCTTTTTACCAGAAAGGTGAGTGCCAGACATTACTAGAACTATGCAGCAGTACTAGTTATTGTTTATGGCCATCTCATGAAAAATAATTACTTTTGGGTATGTCTATATAATGGAAATAAAAGTTTTGTATTATTCTTCAATTTTATTGGCTAAATCTAATGTATTTAATATGCTAACTTTTTAGCAGGTGGCTAATTATAATGCTTGTTAGAATAACCATCATCTCCTTACCTCTCCGATCATGCCGTTCCAACTGCCTCTGACCAGCTTGCCGTGCTTCCCGTTGGTGACCAGGTAGAGGTCGTAGGAGAATTTGGTGGTGCGGGACAGCTTCTTCAGGATGTCTATGCAGAAACCCTTACAGCACAGTTTGGTGTAGGGCTCAGTATGACCTACAATACTGGGGAGACAGAGGACAAAAAAATACACTAGAATGTTTGTATAAAACATTTGCCCAATGTTGCAAGAACATTCCTAGAACGCATTTAATCTCTTCTTTAAAGGTTCTCAGAATTATTTTTAGGTTGTGGGAACAATCTGGTGAGAACATTGTGGGGCCATAAGAAAAGACAAAAAGTGTCCAGTTGTGCAGACAATTCTACAATGTTTCTTTTAGGGTGCAAGAAACATTCACCTGAAGTTGCACGAACGTTGCTAGAACCTATTTCGTCTGTTCTTTAAAGGTTCCCAGAATGTTTCCCTTGGTTGTGGGAACAGTCTGGTGGGAACATTGTGGGTAATTAATTCATTGTTATTCATTACTTTTTCGTTTGAATGTTTATCTGAACTCAGCGCCAACATTGTCACACCCTGATCTGTTTCACCTGTCTTTGTGCTTGCCTCATTTTCCACCATAATTTGCAAATAAATTCATAAAAAATCCTACAATGTGATTTTCTGGATTTTTTTTCTCGTTTTGTCTGTCATAGTTGAAGTGTACCTATGATGGAAATTACAGGCCTCTCTCATCTTTTGAAGTGGGAGAACTTGCACAATTGGTGGCTGACTAAATACTTTTTTGCACGACTGTAGCCATGGCAGTGTGTTCAGTCAGGATTTCCATTCTTCCTTTTTAGACGTCTTAGACGTGACTAAGCCAGGGACATACTGGTAGCTGGGTTATACACCATCACATCACCCATTCTCTTTATATGCTGCGTACTTATTTACAAAGTATCCAAGACTATGAGTGCTGATCTAGGATATCGTTTGCTTTTCAGATCGTGAAAACAGGGCAGGGGGACCATGGGAATCAAAATAGGAATTATATCGGATGTGTTTTTGAAAAGTTGAACGGTCAATTTTTACACAACGTTACATTTTTTACGGTTATTCTAAATTCTGCATTTCTGTTGGATTGATACATTTTTGCAAAATAAAGACAATATCTGTCATTTCTGCCGAAGTCGATGCCTCTCCTTGTTCGGGCGTTGTTCGGGCGGGCGACGTCGCCTGTCTTCTAGCCATTGCCGATCCATTTTTCATTTTCCATTTTCCAGATATTTGGTAGCGAACTGGAGCCTTTTATTTGGCGAACCAAAAGTACACGGCACAAACAAGCACAAAAAAAAAATACGGGTTGAACATAACCCAGCGCAACCAGCCTAACATGCGCATACATGAAAACAGATAAACAATACCACACAAAGACATGGGGGAAACAGAGGGTTAAATACACAACACATAATGAGGGAAATGAGAACCAGGTGTGTGGGAAAACGAGACAAATCAAATGGAAAATGAAAAATGGATCAGCATTGGCTAGAAGACCGGCGACGTCGACCGCCGAACACCGCCCGAACAAGGAGAGGCATCGACTTTGGCAGAAGTCGTGGCAATAACTTTTAGTAGATTATATCTGAGCCTCAATTTCAACATTTTTTTAAAGGAAACGTGGTTAAAGAAAATGTGGGATTGAACCTGCAATCTTGTAGCCAAATAATTAACCATGTGCCACCAGGAGATAGCTGTGGTATAGTGGGGGGTTTCAGTCTAATATAGTCAATCAGGACACAGAACACAATTTCTGAGTTGTTTAAAAATGTTCCCATCCTCTTCATAGTACTTGTAAATTATTTCTATTTGTATGATTAAATGTTGTTCAAGTGAAATAATGTGCATTTTGTCATCAAATTAAGTGTAAAAAATATGGTTGTCTTTGTATGATAAACACTCTTCAAATGCCCTATGAATTCAATTAAAATGCCATGTATTACCTTGTAGTGAGCCTACAATACTGTCACACCCTCATCTGTTTCACCTGTCCTTGTGATTGTCTCCACCCCCTCCAGGTGTCGCTTATTTTTCCCAGTGTATTTATCCCTGTGTTTCCTGTCTCTCTGTGCCAGTTCGTCTTGTTTGTTACCAAGTCAACCAGCGGTGTTCCTGTTCTCCTGCTTTTTGCATTTTCCTTTTTATAGTCCTCCCAGGTTTTGACCCTTGCCTGTTTCTGGACTTTGTACCAGCCTGCCTGACCATTCTGCCTGCCTTGACCACGAGCCTGTCTGCCACTCTGTACTTCCTGGATTCTGATCTGGTTTTGACCTTTTTGCCTGGCATTCTCTTGCCTACCCCTTTGAATTAATAAAAATTGTAAGATTCCAACCATCTGGCTCCTGTGTCTGCATTTGGGTCTCACCTTGTGCCTTGATAAATACAGTCTCAAATTTGGACTCATCAGACCAAACGACAGATTTCAATGGGTCTAATGTCTATTGCTCCTGTTTCTTGGCCCAAGCAAGTCTCTTCTTATTTTTGGTGTCCTTTAGTAGTGGTATCTTTGCAGCAATTCGACCATGAAGACCTGATTCACACAGTCTCCTCTGAACAGTTGATGTAGAAATGTCTCTGTTGCTTGAACTCTGTGAACTCTGTAACTCTGGGTCTTCCTTTCCTGTGGCGGTCCTCATGAGAGCCAGTTTCATCATAGCGCTTGATGGTGTTCCAGATTGATTGACCTTCATGTCTTAAAGTAATGATGGATGGTTGTTTCTCTTTGCTTATTTGAGCTGTTCTTGCCATAATATGGACTTGGTCTTTTACCAAATAGGGCTATCTTTTGAATACCACCCCTACTTTGTCACAACACAACTGATTGGCTCAAACGCATTAAGAAGGAAAGAAATTCCACAAATGAACTTTAACAAGGAAATCCTGTTAATTGAAATGCATTCCAGGTGACTACCTCATGAAGCTGGTTGAGAGAATGCCAAGAGTGTGCAAAGCTGTCATCAAGGCAAAGGTTGGCTACTTTGAAGAATTTCAAATATATTTAGATTTTTAAACACTTTTTTGGTTACTACATGATTCCATATGTGTTATTTCATAGTTTTGATGTCTTCACTATTATTCTACAATGTAGAAATAAAGATAAACCCTTGAATGATTTTTGACTGGTACTGTATATATATTGCATGAACATCATAAAAACGGACTTATTTGAAAATTATGCAACATTGTGGAAATGTTCTGCGCAACCTTCGTGAATATATGTCACGACTTCTACCGAAGTCGATGCCTCTGCTTGTTCGGGCGGTGCTCGGCAGTCGATGTCACCGGTCTCCTGGCCATTATTGATCTATGTTTCATTTTCCATTGGTTTTGTCTGGTCTTCTTACACACCTGGTTCCAATCCCATTCATTTAGTGTTGTGTATTTAACCCTCTGTTTCCCCTCATGTCCTTGTCAGAGATTGTTTATTGTTATGTTCATGTTTCATGGATTGTTGTGTGACGGGTTCTTGTACCCTTGTAATGTATCCACACTGTTCCAACAGCCGAATGAAATGTTCTGGAAACCTTTAAAGAAGTCAGAAAGGCTGTTCTGTCGACATTGTTGCAACATCAAAGGAATGTTTTGTGCACCCGGATACAAACATTATCTGAATGTCAGCACAACTGGACAGTTTTAGTGTTTTGGGAACCTCTCTCTTGTCATAACCCCACAATGTTACCACCAGACTGTTCCCACAACCTAATGAAACATACTGGGAACCTTTAAAGAACAGACTAAATGTTTTCTGGGAAAATTCTTGCAACATCAGGTGAATATTTTATACAAACATTGTATAATCATCAGCACGACTGGACAGTTTTTGTGTTATGAGAACATTTACCGCAACCTAACAAATATTCAGGGAAATTTCATCGAACCAATTTTGGTTTCCTGGGAAAACATTACTGGTACATTGTGTTATTACATTACCTGGAAACGTAATGAGAACTTTTGGAGAATGTTCTGTGGTGGTTGTTCCATATGCTGTTCACAACATTTTAGTGAATGTTAGGAGAACATTACAATGATGTTTATTTTATAACATAAAATTGTATAAATATATAAAAAACATTTATAAAACTATTTTTGATTGTTATCAACCCTAACTGGATCTTAAAGGGAATCTTCGCTAATGTTCTGGAAATGTTCCCAGTTTGCTTGGAAGTGAGTCATTTTGACTCAATATGAATTTCAAATTGAAATATCTGCCATTTTTTAAGTCATCCCCCACTCCGTACTTGACTTTTAAGAGTCACATGCAGGTAAAAAGTTTTAAGCGTTTGGAGACATGAGCTCTATTTCAAATTATCACTTTTTCCAAGGATAACCACTGTTCCAGGAGCTCCACACTTGAGCAAGAGGCACCAGATATCCTACAGTAACATAAACTAATGAAATGAATATACTTTGTTCTTTGAATTTTTTTTTTTTTTCATTTTCCAAGGCCTTCATTTACACAACCCAAACATTTTTTTCCTGATAGCATATATGAAATGTATGATCATATCTCCCTGAATGTGATCAAGACAAAGGAGATGATTGTGGACTACAGGAAAAGGAGGACCGAGCACGCCCCCATTCTCATCAACGGGGCTGTAGTGGAGCAGGTTGAGAGCTTCAAGGTCCTTGGTGTCCACATCACCAACAAACTGTCATGGTCCAAACACACCAAGACAGTCGTGAAGAGGGCACGACAAAGCCTATTCCCCCTCAGGAGACTGAAAAGATTTGGCATGGGTCCTCAGATCCTCAAAAAGTTTAAAAAGCTCAAAAGGTTCTACATCTGCACCATCGAGAGCATGGTTGCATCAAAGCCTGGTATGGCAACTGCTCAGCCGCTGACCACAAGGCACTACAGAGGCCAGCCGCCCTAGTCATAGACTGTTCTCTCTGCTACTGCACAGCAAGTGGTACCGGAGGTCACCAAGTCTAGGTCCAAAAGGCTTCTTAACATTTTCTACCCCCAAGCCGTAAGACTCCTGAACAGCTAATCAAATGGCTCCACAGACTATTTGCATCCCCCAGCCACTTTTACGCTGCTGCTACTCTCTGTTAATTATCTATGCATAGTCACTTTAACTCTACCTTGATGTACATATTACCTCAATGACCCCGACTAACCTGTGCCACCGCACATTGACTCTGTACCGGTACCCCCTGTATAAAGCCTCGCTACTGTTATTTTACTGCTGCTCTTTAATTATTTGTTATTTAAATTTTTTACTTATCTATTTTTTTACTTAAAACCTCTTAAGGATCCGTCCCTTTAAAAAAATGTTTTTGCCTAAAATGATGTAATGCAAATCTAACTTCCTGACCTCAGGCCCTGAAGCAAGGATATGCATATTCTTGGTACCATTTCAAAGGAAACACTTTGAAGTTTGTGGAATGTGAAAGGAATGTAGGAGAATATAACACAATAGATCTGGTAAAATTGTAATAGTGTGTGTGTAGGTGGTAGGGAAGTCAGGCATAGGAGAATCGAACTTGGTATAAATGGAGTCGTTTAGTAGACTTAACAAAACTCCAAAACCAAAATTACAAAATAAATAAAAGTGGGTACAAGAACCCGTCGCGCACCAACATATACACAAACATACACGCAAACAATCTTCGACAAGGACATGATGGGAAACAGAGGGTTAAATAGGCAACATGTTATTGATGGGATTGAAACCAGGTGTGAAGAAAGACAAGACAAAACCAATGGAAAATTAAAAATGGATCAGTGATGGCTAGAAGATCGGTGACATCGACCGCCGAACACCGCCCGAACAAGGAGAGAGACCGACTTTGGCGGAAGTCGTGACAAAAATATAATACAAGGAAAAAACAAACGTTCTTTTGTATTTTTTTAACCATCAACTTTGAAATGCAAGAGAAAGGCCATAATGTATTATTCCAGCCCAAGTGCAATTTAGATTTTGGCCACTAGATGGCAGCAGTGTATGTGCAAAGTTTTAGACTGATCCAATGACCCATGGCATTTCTGTTCAAGAATTTAAGCTTTCTGCCTGGAAAATGTTCTTGTTACTTACAACTTCATGCTAATCGCATTAGCCTACGTTAGCTCAACCGTCCCATGGACGGGACACCGATCCCAAAGAAGTTTTAACACTTATTTTTCTTAAAACTGCATTGTTGGTTAAGGGCTTGTAAGTAAGCATTTCATTGTAAGGTCTACAACTAAAATTTGATTTGATTTGATTTGATATTTTATTGGACTGTTAGAATGTTGGAGTCAAAATGACTAGTTTTGGCTTGAAGGGGTTCCCTCCAGGCCAGGGTTTTCTAGTGTTAAGGCCAGTACAAAGGCAGTACAATTATTTCCTAGATCTGAAAGGAACAGCTATGATTGAATCAAGAATGCAGCCAATAAAAATATTGCTGTGAAATGTAATTCATCTCCTCACGGCTATCGGTTTTCTGTATATGAATATTGGTTTGTTTGTTACCATTGCAGCTTGTTATTGATTGAGACGGACAGGTATGAGTTGATTAATATAAAGGTGGCCATTTGTCGCTCATCCAGGGTTATTAATCAGTGGAGAAATGCTATTGGCTGAGAGTTTTTGGGGATATTCACAAGTCTTCACCTGATTCATGTTCTTATTGAATAACGACTACAGAGCTCCTGTACATGGATTGGATGTGAATGGAAGAGCTGAGTGACCAATGGCATGTCATAATGATTCAATAACTCATGGGGATGAATTAGGAACTCAGCTAATGTGGCCATTTTCAATCAAGATAGTCGATGCACCAATTCCACCCATCAGGTTACAAACAGTAATAACATTATTGTAAACACATCTATTCTCGTTTCATAAAAGCCCATCGTTAACTTCATGCTCCTGGAACAATAGATCAAGAGGCTTCAGTTTATATGGCAAACATCTCATTAGCATGATTTCCTAAAGGAGATGTAGCAGGAAGAAACATACCAGAAGAAGGTGGAGGAGGGAGAGTGACAGAGAGAAACAGAATGGTATAAAAAGACCTCCTTGATGTGTGCCCAGGAGCTGACGTCAGGAGTGGGGTTGCAGGGAGAACTGGAGGGACTGGGCGGCTCCATAGGCCTGCGCATTATGTCATGGCTGCGACAGATGGACGGACAGCTGGGGCTGACCAAAACAAATCTGACACAAATTAATCACAAACAAACAAAGGCAGGAGTGAAACACAATGCTGGAATATTTGCTGCCTGGCTAATGGCGGGCTAGTCCATGGCAGATAACCAGCCTACATACTCAATCCTGTAGACCTTGCCCCATTACCAATGTCTTTGGGGCTTAAAGCAATACATCCTCTTCAGGCATTGCTCTGTCTCTTTATCTCAACCCCCCCTCCCCCTTCCCTACCCTGGGTCAAACGATTTGACCTAAACCTCAGTGCAACATACACATCCTTATGCTAAGCCATGGTAACGAAGTGTACACCGGCATGGGGCCCACTACATGTGGAGCGGCTGGAATGACCCTGACAAAGTGAGCTTTACCTGTATACACAACCACTGTAATGATCTACAGACACAGAGACACAGAGAGAGACAGACAGAGAGAGAGAGACAGACAGACAGACAGACAGACAGACAGACAGACAGACAGACAGACAGACAGACAGACAGACAGACAGACAGACAGACAGACAGACAAACAGAGACAGAGACAGAGACAGAGACAGAGACAGAGAGAGAGAGAGAGAGAGAGAGAGAGAGAGAGAGAGAGAGAGAGAGAGAGAGAGACAGAGACAGAGACAGAGACAGAGACAGAGACAGAGACAGAGACAGAGACAGAGACAGAGACAGAGACAGAGACAGAGACAGAGACAGAGACAGAGACAGAGACAGAGACAGAGACAGACAGAGCGAGAGAGACAGAGAGAGAGAGAGAGAGAGAGAGAGAATCCAGGGGAACTAAATGGACAGCACTAGCTGTGCATATCAAGTGGAGGAAGCTGACGCTGGTATAATATTCATTCCTCTAAATTATCAACAGGATTACCAGGAACGTGATTAGGAAAATATCCTCCAGTTTCACACTAACTGGATTATGGGAGCGTCGTTGGAATATGTGGGTGGAAAACATAGTGACGTCATTAACAGTGTGTTGGAGACTTGAACAGGGTTCAAATTAAACATTGACTGTTGGGGGTCCCCAGCGTCTCTTAGGGGCACACAATGTCTCTTGGAGGCGCACAACGTTGACATATTTGACTTTTTTTCAAGGGACCACATTGATATTGCAGCAGTTCGAGGATGTTAGACACCTCCAGTATAGAGCGAAAGAGAAAACAGACAGTCAGAAATAGGAGGGGCTCATTCCATAGCTCACTGACAGTGGCACATAGGGAGTGGCGGTCTGGGGGACCAAGTGAACCATGATGAGATGCAGAGAGCACTAATGACACATCACCCTTAAACTCCCTCAGATCTTCAGACTAATGGAGTGTGCCCTCAGCCCTCAGACACAGGGAAGAGTAGGAGGGCGAGGGGCAATGAGACGCGCACAGCCGATGGAGGCGCAGAGCTGCAGCCGCAACAAAAGGAAACAAATGAAGTGTTTGGAGGAAACGAGCGGGTGGTGTGAGACATCACAGACTAAACAGACAGGTCCCAACATCCCCTGTCTCACCAGCTGCCAGGGATCACTGCTGGGAGGTTAAGTGGGCTTCTGATTGCATCCAAACAGGTTTGGGAATATAAGAGAATATTTGTGTTTGTGGTGTGTGTGTGTGCGCATGTGTGTTCACGTGTTTGTGTGTTTGCTACAAATGTTTGTGTGTTGTTGTCACCACAAAAACAATTATTTGTGTAAATGGGTATCTGCTTGTTGTCTGAAGGAAATCCAAAGGCACAGTTGTTTTGGGTCCCTATATCCAGCAGGAATCCCTTGAAACATTCACCTTTGAAACAAACTTAATTGTACCATGGTGCTGTGCATTGTTCCTGCCAATGTGTGGCTCGGGGGGGCTCACCCACTGCTGAACCCAGTCTCAGTTTTAATCAAATCAACCTATTATCATCTCGTTCTCATTAGCCAAAATGGTTATATGATGACATCATCGTCTAACGTCAACGCTACTGTTCACCGAGGGATCACCAGCAATGGCAAGAGGCTAATGCACTGACGTGTGGTCACTGTAAGGGTCTGCAACAAGCTAGTGAAGTGAAAAACATTACAAAGAGCTTTACAGAAGAATAGGACTCTCTGGACAACCTGACACATAAGGAGGAGTTATATCAGTCTGACCACAGTGGAGCAGAGTGAACATGTGACTGTTTGTTTTGTCTCTTCAAGGAGGAATAAGCGTGTCTCCATGCGAAGCAGCCCAGATGGTCCGGTACGCAGGCTTCCTCATTTCTCTCGTCTGCTGAGGGCTTGAGGGATTGGAACAGAGGGCCCAGAAATACTCCCGCCTGACGGATGGCTCGTGGGGTTGGCACCCAGCTCGGACGAGTCGTGTAGGTGTGAGTTATGGGCGATATGGGCCTCTGCGGGAGTCTTGGGGCATGGAAGCGGTTTCTGAGAGAGGCCGCTGATGGTCCTTAATAAATGAGAATGCCAGGTCCTCTAGCTCCCTGTCCTGCTGGCCAGGAATTATGACTGGTGGCCAGGATAAAAAAAACACCACAGCCCTGGGGTCCATTATTAGCATCAGCCCCCAGGGCAGGTCTTTAGTGGCATGGCTGTTGGTGTTTTACCATTATCAATAATTGGGCCTATATCTCAACCCACTAACTGCATCATTTAGTTGCTTACTTGGCCTGCTTACTTACTTAGTTGCTTACTTACTTTAGCCAATTTCTCCCATATGAACTCAAGGAAAATGTTTCCTTGTCCAACATGGCAAACTGCAATCTAAGTCAAGACAAAACACACTAGAACTATGCAGATTATAATAATGGGGTGTTTTGGTCAGTGCAAGCTAAAAAAAAAGATCTGGTCTGCTTCCCAAGCAGATTTTCACTGATCTGAGCTCATCCCCTCATTAACAACCATTGTCAGTAATGGATAATGTTTCCTTTCCCCATATCCATTCACACATTTCAGGCTCTAACTGTCCAGGATTGATGAGGCGGCCTAATCGGCCCATCTAATTGATATCCCAGCAAGCAGCACATATATTTCCCTTATTGGGTCACACTGTGATTACTGTGATGTCACACTCTGGCTGTCTGCTTTACCCATTGTATGATGGCTGGGCTAACGGTAGGGGAAGAGACTGTTCATCCTATTCACACCTGATGGCACTCTCCAAGTTACAATCCAAATGAATCAACCACAGCATGTTCTACATGTTGGAGCTGTCATTAATATGGTGTCTGTGGTAGTTCTTAGCTCAGTTTACGTTTAACAAGTAGTGGCAACCCGTCATTCAGGGAAGGTGGGGGAGAGCCCCACCTGATTTGAGACCCACCTGTTCAGCTAAATAATGTGTTGCCTGTTTTGCATGTTTTGCATGATTGGGATTAATATGTGTCAATATGTGTCTCTTTTCTTGATTTCTTGAGTAAGGCAGCTCCAAAATGCAGGTGTTTCAGCCTAGCTCAGTGATTTCTGTGGTGGTGGGGCAGCCAGTGGAAAATACGGAGAGTTGTTGATGTTCTTTAGTTGCGCCGTGATATGTTCAGTGTTCTGTCACTCATGGGGACACTACGTTACCGCAACATCCACAGGGAGAGCTCGAAAATTCAAACCCCATTGGGTGCTGCAATAGAGTTACATTAGAAGTGCCCATCTAAGAAGGCTCAAAGTCATTGGCCACAGATAAAATTATGTCAAATCACATTATATCTACCATAGCTTTGATTGGACTGATCATGTCAACATCATACTTTCAAAATCTTAGCTTGCAAGCTATACAAGCAGTCATCATCATGAATTACATCAACAATCTACTGGCAAATTATTTTCAATCTGTCACGACTCCTACCGAAGGTGGCTCCCCTTCCCGTTCGGGTGGCGCTCGGGGGTCGTCGTCGGCCTACTAGCTGCCACTGATTCCCCCCCCCCTCCTTGTCTGTTTATTGGTTACACCTGTTATGTATTGTGGTGATTAGTTGGACTTTATTAGCCAGCCGGCCCGCCTGTTCTTTGTGCGGGATTGTTTGTGTGACATTTGTGCATGTTTGAGACGAACGTGTTTTTTCCTGTTCATGGGTTTTGCTGGACTGTTTTAGTCCCCGTGTTTGTTCCTGTTCATGGGTTTTGCTGGACTGTTTTAGTCCCCGTGTTTGTTCCTGTTCATGGGTTTTGCTGGACTGTTTTAGTCCCCGTGTTTGTTCCTGTTCATGGGTTTTGCTGGACTGTTTTAGTCCCCGTGTTTGTTCCTGTTCGTGGGTTTTGCTGGGCTGTTTTAGTCCCCGTGTTTGTTCCTGTTCGTGGGTTTTGCTGGACTGTTTTAGTCCCCGTGTTTGTTCCTGTTCGTGGGTTTTGCTGGACTGTTTTAGTCCCCGTGTTTGTTCCTGTTCGTGGGTTTTGCTGGACTGTTTTAGTCCCTGTGTTTGTTCCTGTTCGTGGGTTTTGCTGGACTGTTTTAGTCCCCGTGTTTGTTCCTGTTCGTGGGTTTTGCTGGACTGTTTTAGTCCCCGTGTTTGTTCCTGTTCGTGGGTTTTTCTGGACTGTTTTAGTCCCCGTGTTTGTTCCTGGTCGTGGGTTTTGCTGGACTGTTTTAGTCCCCGTGTTTAGGGCATTTGTTTTTTGTGAGCACACAGTGTTTCGTGGGGTGGCCTATGTTCGCTGTGTGTGCATTAAAGAGCACTACCTTGAACTCTCTGTTTCCTGCGCCTGACTTCGCACCCACTACACCCAGATAGTTACACAATCCTTGTAATATGAAGACAAATTATAGGTAAAACGTATCGGTGCTCATCGGCCACTGGACATGAACATTACACAACAAGTTGGAAATCGCAAATTCAACAATGAGGGGTTTGGAAGAAATCAGTGGATAATTGCAAGCATTTCAAAGCAATCACTAGCCTGCTATCCAGTGAAGTGGGTGTGTGGTCCAAGTCTGGGTTTAAGGGTCTCTTTCCAAGCTTAAAAGGATAAATACTCATATGCCATGAGCCAGAAACGGTTGAATACATTGGTCATGCTGGGAACTCTGAAACAACTGGGAACTGGGAGCTCCGACTGGGAATATACGTTTTGAACGGTCAACCAACTCGGCCTCTTTCTAGAGCTCTGACCTGAAGATCACTGACTTCATGATTCAACCTTGTTTATTTCAGAGTTCCCAATTGTCTTGAAAGGACCATAAATCCAGAGAATGCCAGACTTTGATGACAAAGTTTAATGACAAAATTTGCCCACAAAGATTGCCGCTTTACCTTCCTGTTCAAGTGAGCACAGCACAAGACGTTGAGTCCAAAATGTATTGTATGCTGCTGCAAAATGATGTAATATGCCAGGGAGATATGTATACTGTAGCTAAGAAAGTAATACTAAGTATGTGTTGTGAAGTAATCTGTTAGTAGCCCATGTGCCTCACCCTAATAATTTGGTCACTTTCCCCATCATAATTTAGCCTACTGTTCTGACTTGGTGATGCACATGTAGCCTATAGCCTGTTTTAGAGAAATGTAATAATGTAATATTGTAAGAGCTTTCATTGTCTGCTTATATGCCCCCTTTATTTATCCTATGGTTCTGACTTGGTATACAGTGAGAATACTGTAAGAACGACCCATGTTCTGAATTATGTCACTGTACATTTCAAAAGTGGTTGAACAAATTGTTATATTGACTAAGTCCGTCCTAGATCACTCATTATTGTCTTAATCGAAATTACGGATTGCCTCTTATCCGTTGTCGTCCACATATGCCATAGTTTGTATATCAGTTATGTTTTTTTTTTAAAGGCAGTAAACGAGGCTGAATTAACTGTTTTGCCGCCAGACAAAGCTCCGCTGATAGCCAGGTGTAGCAGTGTTAAGGATTCACTCCACGGTGCTGAACAGCTTTAAGTAGGCCCTAATGCCACTCTAAATAATGCCACTTTAATAATGTCTACATATCTTACATTACTCATATCATATGTGTATACTGTATTGAGACCCAATCACTGGACACTTTAATAAATGGATCCCGAGTCACTTTAAATAATGCCACTAATAATGTTTACATATCTTACATTACTCACATCACATGTATATACTGTATTTTATACCATCTACTGCACATCGCCTATGCCACTCGGCCATTGCTCATCCATATACTTATATGTACATATTCTCATTCACCCCTATAGATTTGTGTGTATTAGGTAGTTGTTGGGGAATTGTTAGATTACTTGTTAGATATTACTTTTGGAACTAGAAGCACAAGCATTTTGCTACACTTGCATTAACATCTGCTAACCATGTGTATGTGACCAATAGAATTTGAATTGATTTGAACAGTTTGTGGGCACTGTTTGTCACCGTTATAGTGCAATTTATGTATTATTTAGTTTTGTTTTGTGTTGTGTAGTGGCTTTGCTGACATGCATCTAAAAATATTTTGGGGAGTTTGCCCCACCAAGATATACTGTACATGCTAAAATCGCCCCTGACAACAGCTAATGGTGAAACAGGATATTGGATGTACATCACATTAGTATTACGCTACACTTTTATGCTCTGTTTCATTCTTCTCATCAGAAAAAGTTTGTCGTCATTAATATCAGAGAGGAATATTGTTCCACTCACGTCTCTGTCTTGTTGGACTGGCGGCGGCAGGGCACAGTGTTGCTGACACAGGTCCCAGTCATGGGGTCGACAGCCTCCACTATGACAAAGGGACGTTCCTCCAGTGTGGCCACAGTCAAGTGTCTGTTATCTGATACGGGCTCCAGATAGGTGCCGTAGCGAGGCCACACCGGGTATCTCATCTGCAGGATCCCCATCTCATAGTTCCCCACCTGGAAGAGGAGAGAGAGAAGGGAAAATAACAGGCATGCGTCATACTTTAGCTTATCGGTATTCATACCTGCAATACAATCACATCTCAAACTACTCTTCAGAGATTCGTGTTTTATTTCCATGCATCCGGGTGGGAAATGCCAGGATAGATTAAGACGAGGAAATGTTATTTCCAAGTTTGCATTTTTTGTTATCAATTTTCCTGTGTATTTTATTATAGAAAAAAACGAAATACATTTTACTGTTGAATGCTAAGTGATGGATTCTCTCATTTCCACAAGGAAAACATACAGTCGATCAAATATATATCAGGATGCAGAAAGACAAGATCTTTGCCAATTTTAAATAGACCTCAACAATCCTGAGGCACACACTGTGTAGTTGCACCACCTGTGACGTCTCCTTGCACTAAGTTAGAGAGGTTTGTCTTGTCTCACTCTGAACATCTGTACTTAAAGCTGTGAGGATCAGCCGGTCACAGAGGACCAAACTCTTTATATGTTCTTTCCTCCATTACCAAACACAGTTGTCCATCTCAGTGGTGAGGAAGTAGTTCAGTATGCTGAACAGCACTTCTCTGCGTCATTGCAGTGACTCAGAAAAAAAGTGATCACACAGTAATTAAACTGTGGCTTTCACAGAGCCCAAAGCAGTAACACTTCTATTATTGTTCTCTATGGTTTTATGTGTTGAGAATGAGGTTGTAAACTTTTACATAGTGATGATGATTTAACCGTTCTTAATGGCACACATATTGTGCTTTTAATCAGTGAAGTTACATAATTAAGAGTTGTTTAAGGTTAAACAAAGAGTCGAATAAGTATTCTCTCCAGAATTTGTTTGTGTCAATTGTTGTTTATGCCTGCTAATTACTACGGAGCGACATTAACATGGATCGTGAACTGTGTTGATAATTGTATTCATTGTTACTGTGTTGATAATTGTATTCATTGTTACTGTGTTGATAATTGTATTCATTGTTACTGTGTTGATAATTTTATTCATTGTTACTGTGTTGATAATTGTGTTCATTTTTACTGTGTTGATAATTGTATTCATTGTTACTGTGTTGATAATTGTATTCATTGTTATTGTGTTGATAATTGTATTCATTGTTATTGTGTTGATAATTGTATTCATTGTTACTGTGTTGATAATTGTATTCATTGTTACTGTGTTGATAATTGTATTCATTGTTACTGTGTTGATAATTTTATTCATTGTTACTGTGTTGATAATTGTATTCATTGTTACTGTGTTGATAATTGTATTCATTGTTACTGTGTTGATAATTGTATTCATTGTTACTGTGTTGATAATTGTATTCATTGTCACTGTGTTGACCATATTGACCAACTTTTATGTTTCTGTCAGTGTATTGGCGGATTGTCACACGTAATCAGCAACAAAAGACTGCAGGGTAAAACCATTTCATTGCTCACATTAACAACATGTTTGTGTTCAACTAACTACCTCTACAATGGCAGAATACTGGTCAATACCTTTTTAAAATGTATGGTGTAGCCTCTACAATGGCAGAATACTGGTCAATACCTTTTAGAATGTATGGTGTAGCCTCTACAATGGCAGAATACTGGTCAATAACGTTTTAGAATGTATGGTGTAGCCTCTACAATGGCAGAATACTGGTCAATACCTTTTAGAATGTATGGTGTAGCCTCTACAATGGCAGAATACTGGTCAATACCTTTTTAGAATGTATGGTGTAGCCTCTACAATGGCAGAATACTGGTCAATACCTTTTTAGAATGTATGGTGTAGCCTCTACAATGGCAGAATACTGGTCAATACCTTTTTAGAATGTATGGTGTAGCCTCTACAATGGCAGAATACTGGTCAATACCTTTTTAGAATGTATGGTGTAGCCTCTACAATGGCAGAATACTGGTCAATACCTTTTTTGAATGTATGGTGTAGCCTCTACAATGCCAGAATACTGGTCAATACCTTTTTAGAATGTATGGTGTAGCCTCTACAATGGCAGAATACTGGTCAATACCTTTTTAGAATGTATGGTGTAGCCTCTATCTAAAATAATGCTTGGCCAACTCTGAGGCATCTAAGATGAAATAAAGTGAGCATTGAAAGTTACAACCTTACAATAACAGTAATAATATTTGACATATCCTGGCTGCCGAGGTGGGCAGCGGTCTAAGGCACTGCATCTCAGTGTTAGAGGAGTCACTACAGACACCCTGGTTCGAATCCAGGCTGTTTCACAGCGGTCTAAGGCACTGCATCTCAGTGTTAGAGGAGTCACTACAGACACCCTGGTTCGAATCCAGGCTGTTTCACAGCGGTCTAAGGCACTGCATCTCAGTGTTAGAGGAGTCACTACAGACACCCTGGTTCGAATCCAGGCTGTTTCACAGCGGTCTAAGGCACTGCATCTCAGTGTTAGAGGAGTCACTACAGACACCCTGGTTTGAATCCAGGCTGTATCACAGCGGTCTAAGGCACTGCATCTCAGTGTTAGAGGAGTCACTACAGACACCCTGGTTTGAATCCAGGCTGTATTACAGCGGTCTAAGGCACTGCATCTCAGTGTTAGAGGAGTCACTACAGACACCCTGGTTCGATTCCAGGCTGTATCACATCGGCCTAAGGCACTGCATCTCAGTGCTAGAGGAGTCACTACAGACACCCTGGTTCAAATCCAGGCTGTATCACAACCGGCTGTGCTTGGGAGCCCCATAGGGCGGCGCACAATTAGCCCAGCATTGTCTAGATTTGGCCGGTGTAGGACACCATTGAAAATAAGAAAATTTGTTCTTCACTGACTTGCCTAGTTAAATAAAGGTTACATTTCATTTAAAAAATACATTATTTTACAGCAGGCAAAGACTGCATAATTCTGCTTACTTTAGAAAATGATTGGCTGTCCTAAACGTTTTATCAGGAGGCCAACCCATACCACTGACCAATGCCTTTGTTTCATAATAATCTCTCTTACTAATACTGGAAGTTATCTGATTATTGCAGTCATTATTGTCAGATGTCACAAAGGACAACAAAATACAACTATTAGAATATCCTCTGTTTTACTGGTATACTTAGTTATTCCTGTCTCTCCTGCCGGACTTTGATTAATCCTCTTTTTTCCTTTCTCTCAGTTTATGGGCCTTGTCAATGTATCACAATGGTAATAGAGAGCATAAGATTGTCCCCTCACAAGAGCCAAAACTCTTAGTTTTTGTCAAAGAACAGACTTGTTAGTTTGCCTTTGTAGCATATTGGAGATGAGAGAGGAAGCCAAGATCTCAAATACCTATAGCCTGTCTGGATCCCCAGACTTCTTCTCCTTGTCTTCTTCTTCTCCTCCTCTTCTTCCCCTTCTTCTCTTCATCTTCTTCTCTTCTTCTCTTCTTATCATTCTCTTCTTCTCCTTTTCTTCTTCTTCTTCGTCTTCTCTTCTTCTCCTTCTCTTATTCTTCTCCTCCTCTTCTTCTCCTTCTCGTCTCCTTCTCTTCTTCATCTTCTTCTCTTCTCCTCCTCCTCTTTTCTTCTTCTTCTTCTTCTTCTTCTTCTTCTTCTTCTTCTTCTTCTTCTTCTTCTTCTTCTTCTTCTTCTTCTCTTCTCCTTCTCTTCATCTTCTTCTCTTCTTCTTCTCCTTCTCTTCATCTTCTTCTCTTCTTCTTCTCCTTCTCTTCTTCTTCTTCTCCTTCTCTTCTTCTCCTTCTCTTCTTCTTCTTCTTCTTCTTCTCTTCATCTCCTCCTCTTCTTCTTATCCTTCTCTTCTTCTTCTCTTCATCTCCTCCTCTTCTTCTTATCCTTCTCTTCTTCTTCTTCTTCTTCTCTTCTCCTTCTCTTCATCCTCTTCTCCTCTTCTTCTTCTTCTCTTAATCTCCTCCTCTTCTTCTTATCCTTCTCTTCTTCTTCTCTTCATCTCCTCCTCTTCTTCTTCTCCTTCTCTTTTTCTTCTTCTCCTCCTCTTCTCCTTATCTTCGTCTTCTTCTTCTCTTTATCGCATCCTCCTCTTCTTCTCCTTCTATTTTTCTTCTTCTCCTTCCCTTCTCCTCTTCTTCTCCTCTTCTCCTTCTCCACCTCCTTCTCTTCGTCTTCTTCTCTTCATCTCCTCCTCTTCTTCTTCTTCTTTTCTCATCTTCTTCTTCTCCTTCTCTTCTTCTTCTTCTTCTTCTCCTTTTCTCATCTTTGTCTTCTTCTTCTCTTCATCTCCTCCTCTTCTTCTTCCCCTTCTATTTTTCTTCTTCTCCTTCACTTTTCCTTCTCTTCTTCTCCTCTTCTCCTTCTCCACCTCCTTCTCTTCATCTTCTTCTCTTCATCTCCTCCTCTTCTTCTCCTTCTCTTTTTCTTCTTCTCTTCGTCTTCTTCTTCTTCTTCTTCTTTTCCTCTCCTCTTCTTCTCCTTCTCTTCTTCTTCTTCTTTTCTCCTCCTCTTCTTCTCATTCTCTTCTTCTTCTTCCTCTTCTTCTTCTTCCTCTTCTTCTTCTTCTCTTCTTCTATGTTTCTTCCCATTCTCTTCTCCTTCTCTTCTTATTCTCTTCTTCTCTTCTTCTTTTCTCCTTGTCTTCTCCTTCTCTTCTTCTCCTTTTCATCTTCTTCTTCTCCTCCTCTTCTTCTCCATCTCTTCTACTTCTCTTCTTCTTCTTCTTCTTCTCTTCTCTACTTCTCCTTCTCCTTCTCTTCTTCTTTGAGCCTCAATTGGTTGGGGCATGGACTCTACAAGGTGTCGAAAGCGTTCCATAGGGATTCTTGCCCATGATGACTCCAATGCTTCTCACTGTTGTGTCAAGTTAGCTGGATGTCATTTGGGTGGTGGATCATTCCTGATACACATGGGAAACTGTTGAGCGTGAAAAACCCAGCAGCGTTGCAGTTCTTGACACACTCAAACCAGTGCGCCTGGAACCTACTACCATACCCTGTTCAAAGGCACTTAAATATTTTGTCTTGCCCATTCACCCTCTGAATGGCACACACACACAATCCATGTCTTAATTGTCTCAAGGGTAAACAAGTATTATTTAACCTGTCAACTCCCCTTCATCTTCCCTGATTGAAGTGGATTTAACAAGTGACATCAATAAGGGATCATATCTTTCACCTGGATTCACCTGATTGGTCTATGTCAGGCAAAGAGCAGGTGTTCCTAATGTTTAATACACTCAGTGTAAGTTTGCCTCATTGATCCTCGTTGATCTGCAATTGATCTGCAATGAGCTGAGCTGTGGTGGGTTGTTTCCGAGATGGCTGAACACAATGCGATGAGCGGTTGGGACTTCTAGTAGAAATGACAAAAGCATTCAGAAGGAGAGATTGATTCTAAGCTCTTGGTGAAAAGACACAAGTAGTTTATCAGCTTTAAGAGGAAAAGAGAACGTACGATTGTCCCCTCACTCTTTTTACTGGCTTTACAGAGCCAAACCTCTTTGTTTGTGTCAAAGAACAGACTTGTCAGTTTGCCTTTGTAACATATTGGAGATGAGAGAGGAAGCCAAGATCTCAAATACCTATAGCCTGTCTGGATAATACTTGGAGTGAGCAATGTTCCTAATGATTTGGTATACTTGGTATTTTATTAGGATCCCCATTAGCTGTTGTCAAATCCAGAAACATACTTTAAGGCTCAGACCGGCTAAAATGAAGGAGAGAGAAATACTTTTTCTCCTTCTCTTCTTCTCTACAAGGTGTCGAAAGCGTTCCATAGGGATTCTGGCCCATGATGACTCCAATGCTTCTCACTGTTGTGTCAAGTTAGCGGGATGTCATTTGGGTGGTGGATCATTCCTGATACACATGGGAAACTGTTGAGCGTGAAAAACCCAGCAGCGTTGCAGTTCTTGACACACTCAAACCAGTGCGCCTGGCACCTACTACCATACCCTGTTCAAAGGCACTTAAATATTTAGTTTTGCCCATTCACCCTCTGAATGGCACACACACACAATCCATGTTTTAATTGTCTCAAGGGTAAACAAGTATTATTTAACCTGTCTCCTCCCCTTCATCTACACTGATTGAAGTGGATTTAACAAGTGACATCAATAAGGGATCATATCTTTCACCTGGATTCACCTGGTCAGTCTATGTCATGGAAAGAGCAGGTGTTCCTAATGTTTTGAACACTCAGTGTAAGATTGCCTCATTGATCTGCAATGAATGAGCATGTTTTCTTGTTATTCTTTTGAAGTATCATTTCAGGTCATTTTTGGAGTAGCTCAGATATTTGAGTTTAAAGATGAGCCTTTTAGATCACGTCCAGCAGTAAGCTTGTTGACCTCTCAACCTGAAAGTGGACTCACTACACTGCAGCAGCTACAGCGCATTCATTTTCTGTTGTATTTTTAAATGCAACCTTTCCATTGGCACAAGCTGTCAATAGACTACTACGCTCTCTCTCTCTCTCTGACCAACCACACATCTGATAGCCTTCAGTACAGCGCGCTGTCAGACCCTCCAATTACAGAGGCATAGGCCTCAGCTTCAATAACATACCTGAAATTAATAGGAACCAACCTTGAGAGAACATCTATGGCACGTAATAAGCTGGAGAAGGCCCGGAGCTGTTTACCCAGAGATGTGGTTGGGTCCAACATGCTCTGACACCCATCAACCTCCATTCAACCACTGACTACATTTAAGGAAGAAAACCGACCTCCACCTCCCTTCAGTGTCTACTCCCTACTGGGAACCTCCTGACAATATCAACCGTCAGTAAGAAGGTTATTAAATGTAGAGGGAAGTTGTGTTGTGAAGGTGGGATGAATATGTGAGACAAGGTCCCGTATGCCCAAGTCAAGGCCTGTCAGTGATAGTTCATGAAAATACACAATGAATGAGGCAGTAATTCATGTGTTGATAATAACACTTTTTGGAGTTTTTCCTTTCTTAATGAGCAGGTTATATAGCCTTATTAACTTGTAGTCAGATAATACAAAGACAATCCCTAGTTTTACTGATTGGGAGGAACATAAAGAAGTGTAATATCTCACCTTATCCCACTGTCTCTCTCGATCTAAGGTGATGATGACCATAGCCGGGTTGATCAGGTACCCTTCAGGGTTGAACGAGAAGTCGTTGTGTTCCCATGTTACGTTTAACATGTGCCTGAAAACAAGGGAAATCAATCAAAGAGTTAAATACTCATTACAACATAGTCGTTAATGTCCATTAATCCAATCTTCCGATGGTTTCATCCTATTTCTAAAGCACTACCTGCTGATTGTTGTGCACATAGCTATCGACATGTTGTGAACTCCCTGTCATCACGCACTGCGAGGCTGCTCTCTCACCTCTCCTCCCTCTCTCTCTCAGTCCAGCAGAGGTGATGAAAGCATGCTGGGTAATGAACGGGCCCTCTGTCTAGTCCATGTGAAAGGCTCGTTTAATCTGGTAATCTGTGATAATCTTATGAACAGGCGGAGTGATTTACAATCAAAAGCTCATTAAAAAGAGACCTAATTAAATGAGGTGTTGAGTCTATTGACCGCCGAGGAGAGAGCGAGGCACTGCTCCCTTTGAATAGGGAGGTCTGAGAGAAAGAACAACATTGTCCCAGGGAGGGAAATAAAAGAGTGGAGAGCAGACGGAGAGTGCTGTTTCTAACCCCTCATATTACCAATTTTGGTCATTGGTATTTCACTCATGATTATTTTGTCTTTAAAGTGGAAAATCGTAGGGGTTGGAAACAGCAGCATGACTCAAATCAAAGGCTGAAATATAGCTGCCCAGACGGTTCTCCTTTTTCATGCAGGATTTCGATTTACAAAAAGAGAAGTTCTCTTTCCCTCAGGCTAGCCACTTTCAGAAAAGAGAAAATTACTTCTGAGGAGAAAGTGATGTTTTAATACCACTGAACTGTGTCAGATTTCATATTACGATCATGGTCCACAAAAATGCATAAAGAAATCCCCCTGTACCCTGCCTGGAAACTCTCCAATCCTCCCAGTCCAGTCTCAATGACCTTGGCTAGTGCCAAATGCTGACGCTAAATCTGTTTTCCCTATAGAAGAGAAGCCTCCCTTTGGCTGATTAAAAATGTTCTAGAAGCAAATAGGATTTGCCCCATGTTCCCAGGCACGGATGGCACCAGATTGCTCTTTTGGGCTGGGCTGGGCTGGGCTGGGCAGGTATGACAGGCCACATCATCTCTCTGTGATGCCTGTGCTTCCAACAGTGAGGTGATGGGACAGAGGTAGGATGGATGAGTTGGCAGGCAGGGGTTAAGAGAGTGACAGGGAGAGTACCATGTTGCCCCCAACCACAACATTAAGCTGATGGAAAGCCACAGCTAAATGACTGTTGAGCAACTGTTGACGAATGTTGCCAACTCTCTCTCTGTTTCAAGTCAGTCCTTCTCAATCTGCAACAGTTACAGTTGAAGTCGGAAGTTTACATAAATTTAGGTGTGGCAACACCTAGGTTTCAACCACTACACATTTCTTGTTAACAACTATAGTTTTGACAAGTCGGTTAGGACATCTACTTAGTGCATGACATAAGTAATTTTTCCAACAATTGTTTACAAGACAGATTATTTCACTTATAATTCACTGTATCACAATTCCAGTGGGTCAGAAGTTTACATACATTAAGTTAACTGTGCCTTTAAACAGCTTGGGAAATTCCAGAAAATTATGTCATGGCTTTAGAAGCTTCTGGTCGGATAATTGACATCATTTGAGTCAAATTGGAGGTGTACCTGTGGATGTATATCAAGGCCTACCTTCAAACTCAGTGCCTCTTTGCTTGACATCATGGGAAAATCAAAAGAAATCAGCCAAGACCTCAGAAACAATTGTAGACCTCCACAAGTCTGGTTCATCCTAGGGAGCAATTTCCACATTCATCTTCCAAACCACATTCATCTGTACAAACAATTGTATGCATGTATAAACACCATGGGACCATGCAGCCGTCATACCACTCAGGAACGAGACGCATTCTGTCTCCTAGAGATGAACGTACTTTGGTGCGAAAAGTGAAAATCAACCCCAGAACAACAGCAAAGGACCTTGTGAAGATGCTGGAGGAAACAGGTACAAAGGTATCTATATCCACAGTAAAACAAGTCCTATATCGCCCTAACTTGAAAGGTCGCTCAGCAAGGAAAAAGCCACTGCTCCAAAACCACCATAAAAAATACATACTACGGTTTGCAACTGCACATGGGGACATAGATCATGCTTTTTTGGAGAAATATCCTCTGGTCGAATGAAACAAAGAATAGAACTGATTGGCCATAATGACCATCGTCATGTTTGGAGGAAAAAGGGTGAGACTTGCACAAGCCGAAGAACACCATCCCAACCGTGAAGCAGGGGGGTGGCAGCATCATGTTGTGGGGGTGCTTTGCTGCAGGAGGGACTGGTGCACTTCACAAAATAGATGGCATCACGAGGGAGGACAATTATGTGGAAATATTGAAGCAACATCTCAAGACATCAGTCATGAAGTTAATGTTTGGTCGCAAATGGGTCTTCCAAATGGACAATGACCCAAAGCATACCTCCAAAGTTGTGGAAAAATGGCTTAAAGTCAAGGTATTGGAGTGGCCATCACAAAGTCCTGACCTCAATCCTATAGAACATTTGTGGGCAGAACTGAAAATACGTGTGTGAGCAAGGAGGCCTACTAACCTGACTCTGACCAGCTCTGTCAGGAGGAATGGGCCAAAATTCACCCAACTTATTGTGGGAAGCTTGTGGAAGGCTACCCTACAGGTTTGACCCAAGTTAAACAATTTAAAGGTAATGCTACCAAATACTAATTGAGTGTATGTTAACTTCTGACCTACTGGGAATGTGATGAAAGAAATAAATGCTGAAATAAATTATTCTCTCTACTATTATTCTGACATTTCACATTCTTAAAATAAAGTGGTGATCCTAACTGACCTAAGACAGGGAATTTTTACTCGGATTAAATGTCAGGAATTGTGAAAAACTGAGTTTAAATGTATTTGGCTAAATTGTATGTGAACTTCCGACTTCAACTGTATCACTTAATCTCTACGTTTTGGTTGGCTTCTCTTATTGCCTTCTCTTATCTTCTCATTTTTGTTGTCTTCTCTTATATGAACAATCTCCAACCTACAGTATGGCAGTATGCCCCCCTTCCATCCCCCCACCTCCACTCACCTGAACAGTGTATCATTAGAAGATGCCCTAACAGGGCTGTGGCAGTCGTTGTGGCCCTCGGGGATGAAGCCCCTCTGTTTGTGGAAGCTCTGCACCCCTTTGACCACGATGGCCACCCCATCCCGCACCCTCTTCCTCAAGCTCATCCGCCAGCGGTCGGTGATGATGCTGATGAGGCCCACAGGGAAGCTGTTTGGTGGGGGCATGTCTGGGTTCCCCACGGCAAGGCTAGGGAGGATCCAGATGTAGCCAGGCCCCAGCAGGCCGGCCTCTCCGGCCATTCTGAACAGGTACTGGGCCTCCTCGTGGGAGCAGTATACCAGCAGTACCTGGGCGTCGATCTGCTGCAGCAGGCGCCGTGCCCGGATGTCGTTCATGCCGTCGGCAGACATGTCGAAGGTCAGCACGTCCTGCAGTTCCCACATGAAGTAGCTGGTGTCAGTGAAGGTCTTGACATAGTCCACATAGACCTCGTAGCCCGGGTACAGACTGGTGATGACCACGAAGCTGTCCCAGTTGTACTCCTCCATCACCTTGAACATGCCGTTTATCTGCTGCTCAATGGAGGAGCCCAGCTGGAGGAACGTGGAGCCGTCGCCCTGCAGAGAGACACAGACAGCAGAGTGAGCACAGATAACAGCCCTTAATGGATAGTTAATTTAAGCTCAATCAATTTGCTAAATTTATCTAACAAGCACAATTAAAACCTTCTAATGATCTAATGCAATGACTTTGTTAATAGCCTGCTTAGTGGCAATTATATGATTGTGTTTTATGTAATTCAGCCAGTCATATGTAAAAAATAAAATAATAATCAAGAAATGACAGTAGAATCCTGAGAGTAGCTTGACAGTGTGTCTGTGTGCTCCGTCCACACCATCCAGCTCCTGACCACCAGCCAGCCCACCCAGAAGTGGTGTGTAGTCTCTGGGCTGAGAGGCAGTACTCTATAGTAAGTGATTCTGTTTGGTGTTGCTCTCCCTGTAGCCCAGGCACCATTCATCACTTTAACCCATGTGTCTCCCACTTGCCACAGCAACATTGGCCCTCATATATACTTGGCACTATCACTGAGCTCACTGTCACTGAGCCCAGCCCCTGTTTTCTATTTTTTTCTCTCACTTTTCTCAAGATGTCTCTCCTCTTTGACCTTGGAGAGAGGAGTATGAAAATGCTGTGTTGTGTTAACTAAAGTGATCCACGAATTCTGGTCAGAGCTGTTTCTTGTCTGTGTGTGTTTGTAAGAGCGTTAGTCTTGTTTAAGTATGTTCAGGGAACAGAATAATATATATATTTTTCCCATCAATCTTGTTGTATTCATATCAGTAGTGGTCTTGGCGTAACATGTTTCTGCAACCTGAGAAGGCTATGGGCTGACACAGGGCAGGGTTTTATTTTTGTGTTTCTTACTAGAAAATAACAGAATCATTGGTTTTAAAACTGCATATGACCCATATAGTAAGTTTTCGGGTTGGATGCCATTGATATGTCTTGACTCTAAGAGAAGTTAATGATTGTTTAATGGTTTTGAATTAAGCACGCTGCTCATAGAAATCATTGCACCATAATTGCTTTGTAAAACAAATAGCATCGTAAATCATGTGCAACCCCAGTGAATTGTAATGATAAGTGTAATAAAAAGTCACATCAATTCCAGAGATTTGACTGGTTGCATATCTGGGTTGATCATTAAGACTTTCACCTTTTAAATGACGTTGTATAAACGGCAACTTTACAATAATAAAAAGCGTATCATTTTCTTTATCACCCCAAATAAATCTATAAAGAAGATTTGATGATAAAAAAATTTCACCTCCTAAATGAGAATGATTTTGGTGAGGCTCAGTTTCTTGATATTATGCCATTTACACATACAGTTCCTTCAGAAAGTGTGCACACCGTTTGACTTTTTTCTCATTTTGTAGTGTTTGAGCCTGAATTTAAAATGGATTAAATTGATTTTTTTTGGTCACTGATCTATACACAATACCCCTGTAACGATCGTCGTTGGAATGAGACCAAAGCGCAGCGTGGAAATTGTTCATATTTAATGTTCACAAAAAAACACTGAAACAAAATGACAAAACGGAGAAAACGAAAGCGCACAGTTCTGTCAGGGAAAACAACCTAAACCGAAAACAATCACCCACAACTAAAATGGGTAAAACAGGCTACCTAAGTATGATTCTCAATCAGAGACAACGAACGACACCTGCCTCTGATTGAGAACCATACTAGGCCAAACACATAGAAAAAAGAACATAGACTACCCACCCCAACTCACGCCCTGACCAACCTAAACAAAGACATAACAAAGGAACTAAGGTCAGAACGTGACAACCCCATAATGTCAAAGTGGAATTATGTTTTTTTTTAAATGTTTACAAATGAATAAAAAATGAAAGTTGAAATGTCTTGAGAAAATTATTCAACCCCTTTGTTATGGCAAGCCTAAATAAGTTCAGGAGTAAAAATGTGCTTAACAAGTCACATAATAAGTTTAATGGATTCACTCTGTGTGCAATAATAGTGTTTAACATGATTTTTGAATGACTACCTCATCTATGTACCCCACACATACAATTATCTGTAAGGTTCCTCAGTCAAGCAGTGAATTTCAAACACAGATTCAACCACAAAGACCATGGAGGTTTTCCAATGCCTCGCAAAGAAGGGCACCTATTGGGAAATGGGTAAAGGAGGGGGAGTAGGAGTAGGAGGATTATTTAAGATACTGTTTGAAGAGGTAGGGTTTCAGATGTTTTTGGAAGATGGGCAGGGACTTAGGGGGAAGCTGGTTCCTCCATTGGGGTGCCAGGACAGAGAAGAGCTTGGACTGGGCAGGGGTGGGAGGGCCAAGAGACCTGAGGTGGCAGAACGGAGTGCTCGGGTTGGGGTGTAGGGTTTGAGCAAAGCCTGAAGGTAGGGAGTTGCAGTTCCCCTTGCTTTTCCGTTGGTAAGCACCATGGTCTTGTAGTGGATGAAAGCGTTAAACTGGAAGCCAGTGGAGTGTGCGGAGGAGCGGGGTGACATGAGAGTACTTGGGAAGGTTGAAAACCAGGCGAGCTACAGCGTTCTGGATAAGTTGCAGGGGTTTGATGGCACAAGCGGGGAGCCCAGCCAACAGCGAGTTGCCATGTGCCTTGCCTGGATTAGGACCTGCAGCGCTTCCTGAGTGAGGTAGGGTCGGACTCTACTGATGTTGAAGACCTGCAGGAGTGAGTCGCTGCTTTGATGTTTGCAGAGAACGACCAAGGTTTGTTGCGCTCTGGGAGGGCAACACTAGAGTTGTCCGTTGTCCACCGTGATGGAGAGGTCTTTGAGCGGGCAGGCCTTCCCCGGAAGGAAGAGCAGCTCCGTCTTGTCGAGGTTGAGCTTGAGGTGGTGGGCCGACATCCATGTTCAGATATCTGCCAGGCACGCAGAGATGTGTGTCGCCACCTGGGTGTCAGAACGGGGAAGGAGAAAAGTAGTTGAGTGTCATCCGCATAGCAATGATAGGAGAGACCATGTGATGATATGATGGAGCCGAGTGACTTGGTGTATAGAGAGAAGAGGAAAGCGCCTAGAACCGAGCCCTAGGGGACACCAGTAGTGAGAATAAGTTGTGCAGACAGATCCTCTCTACGTCACCTGGTAGGAGCAGCCTACCAGGAAGGATGCAATCCAAGAATATGCAGAGCTTGAGACGCCCAGCCCTGAGAAGGTGGAGAGGAAGATCTGATGGTTCACGGTGTCAAAGACAGCGTATAGATCTAGGAGGATGAGAACAGAGGGGACAGAGTCAGCTTTGGCAGTGTGGAGAGTCTCCGTGACACAGAGAAGAGCAGTCTCAGTTGAGGGACCCATCTTGAAGCTTGACTGGTTAGGGTCCAGAAGATAATTTTGATAGAGATAACGAGAAAGTTGATCAGAGACAGCACTCTTAAGTGTTTTGGAAAGAAACGAAGGAACGAAAGAAAAACATTTACAGAGTTTAATGGCTGTGATAGGAGAAAACTTTCAGTATTAGTAATTTTAGTTACTCCACAATGCTAACCTAATTGACAGAGTAAAAAAAGTAAGCCTTCTTCCCGAATAAAAATATTCCAAAACATGCATCTTGTTTGCAACAAGGCACTAAAATAATACTTAAAGAAAATGTGGCAAAACAATTCACTTTTGTCCAGAATACAGAGTGTTGTTTGGGGCAAATCCAATATAACACATTACTGAGTACCACTCTCCATATTTTCAAGCAAAGTGGTGGCTGCATCATGTTATGGGTATGCTTGAAATAGTTAAGGACTGGGGAGTTTTTCAGGATAAAAAAGAAGCTGAATGGAGCTAAGCACAGGCAAAACCCTAGAGGAAGACATGGTGCAGTCTGCTTTCCACCAGACACTGGGAGATTAATTCACCTTTCAGCAGGACAATAACCTTACACATAAGGCCAAAAAAACACTGCAGTTGCTAACCAAGAAGGCAGGGAATGTTCCTGAGTGGCCGAGTTACAGTTTTGACTTAAATCTACTTGAACATTTATGACAAGACCTGAAAATGGTTGTCTAGCAATGATCAACCACCAACTTGACAGAGCTTGAAGAATTTTGAAAAGAATAATGGAAAATGTTGCACAATCCACTTTTAGAGACTTACCCAGAAAAGCTCACAGCTGTAATCGCTGTCAAAGGGGATTCTAACATACTTATCTAATCAAGATATATGTATATTTTTGTTTTGTTTTGTGTGTAGATTGTTGATGAAAAAAATTACAGTTAAATCCATTTGAATCCCTCTTTGTAACACAACAAAATATGGAAAAAAGTCAAGAGGTGTGAATACTTTCTGAAGGCACTGTGTGCCATTTTTCCTTGATGCTATCAGAGCAGTACCCAGAAGTCACTGCTTCACTCAAGCTGGACCTTACCTGTCCCTTTCCTTCTCTATGGGGACTGTGCTCTGTCTCTGTCATGGTCATGAAGCTTGTTGAGGTTTGGGGTTACAGAAAGCCAGGTATCCAGAGACCAGGACTACTCTGTTCTCTTGTCTCCTTGTTGTCCTTCACAGAAGTCTAAAGTAGGTTAGAACCATCTGTGTGTCTCCTGATGTCAGACATCATACTGGTCTATTCAAGTGTCTCCACTGACCGTTCTCATTGCTCTGAATACCACATCCTCTCTGTTTCTATTTCAATTAGTAACATTGAACATTTAGCCATTTGTGTTCTCCCCTTTTCCATATACAAAACACCTCCTCCTATATTACCTTGGAGGTACTGTAGATGTGATACAGTAGAAGGGACAATAAAATATCTTGCAAAATTAGCTTAGCAAGAGCAATGGTGTTATGCATGTTAGTAAAGGAGCAGGTTGCCAATATGACATAAATCTGCAAATGTTCTAACTCCTCTCCGTGTCCCACAGCAAATCTGTTAAAGTCACTGCCTTCTTTCTGTGCATGTAGCCTTTTTCCACCACTTGTATGCCACGAGTATTCATCTGGCACAGCGTAAAATCAATTTGCTCCAGGCCATGTGTATGTGTTTGTGTGTGTATGTGCCTGTGTATGTGCCTGTGTGTAGTATGTGTACACAATCACACTGACTCTCAGCCAAAAACACCCTAAGGTTCTATCTAGAGAAGTGTGGTAGCAACCACTCAATTAGAACTGTACTGTAGTCCAAATGAGCCCTGAGCATGGACAGCGGACAGCCATAGGCTCAGCTACAGCCGTACCCGGCATGCTAAAGATCTTTTTATTTATTTAACTATGCAAGTTAGTTAAGAACAACTTATTTTTTACAATGACAGCCTACCCCGGACAAAATTTTGCCAATTGTGCACCGCCTTATGGGACTCCCAATCACAGCCAGTTGTGATACAGCCTGGAATCAAACCAGGGTCTGTAGTGACATATCTAGCACTGATATACAGTGCCTTAGACTGCTGCCGCACCCGGGAGCTCTTAACCATGATGCATCAGGACACAACCCATATCTGATGATACATTCTGTTGGACATGGACAATACTGTCTGAATCACATGGCTTGGGGGGATTTAAGAGAATCTGGTTGGAAACAGGTGTCCATTACTAATACTACGTTCTCCTATAGGTGTAGGGCCAGATGTTTGCCAGATCAAATCAAATCAAATGTTATTTGTCACATACACATGGTTAGCAGATGTTAATGCGAGTGAAATGAAATGCTTGTGCTTCTAGTTCTGACAATGCAGTAATAACCAACGAGTAATCAAACCTAACAATTCCACAACGACTACCTTAATCATAAAAGTGTAAAGGGATGAGGAATATGTATAAAAAAATATAGGAATGAGTGATGGTACAGAACGGCATAGGCAAGATGCAGTAGATGGTATCGAGTACAGTATATACATATGAGATGAGTAATGTAGGGTATGTAAACATAAAAGTGGCATTGTTTAAAGTGGCTAGTGATACATTTTTACATCAATTTCTCCATTATTAAAGTGGCTGGATTTGAGTCAGTATGTTGGCAGCAGCCACTCAATGTTATTGATGGCTGATTAACAGTCTGATGGCCTTGAGATAGAAGCTGTTTTTCAGTCTCTCGGTCCCTGCTTTGATGCACCTGTACGGACCTCGCCTTCTGGATGATAGCAGGGTGAACAGGCAGTGGCTCGGGTGGATGTTGTCCTTGATTATCTTTATGGCCTTCCTGTGACATCGGGTGGTGTAGGTGTCCTGGAGGGCAGGTAGTTTGCCCCCGGTGATGCATTGTGCAGACCTCACTGCCCTCTGGGGAGCCTTATGGTTGTGGGCGGAGCAGTTGCTGTACCAGGCGGTGAAGTTTGTGAGTGCTTTAGGTGAGCCACATTTCTTCAGCCTCTTGAGGATGAAGAGGCACTGCTGCGCCTTCTTCAACACGCTGTCTGTGTGGGTGGACCAATTCAGTTTGTCCGTGATGTGTACGCCAAGGAACTTTAAACTTACTACTCTCTCCACTACTGTCCCGTCGATTTGGATAGGGGGGTGCTCCCTCTACTGTTTCCTGAAGTCCACGAGCATCTCCTTTGTTTTGTTGATGTTGAGTGTGAGGTTATGTTCCTGACACTCCGAGGGCCATTACCTCCTCCCTGTAGGCCATCTAGTCGTTGTTGGTAATCAAGCCTACCACTGTAGTGTCGTCTGCAAACTTGATGATTGAGTTGGAGGCGTGCATGGCCATGCAGTGCAGAACGCACCCTTGTGGGGCCCCAGTGTTGAGGATCAGCGGGGTGGAGATGTTGTTAACTACCCTCACCACCTGGGGGGCGGCCCGTCAGGAAGTCCAGTACCCAGTTGCAGTCCATGAACAGCATTCTTACATAGGTATTCCTCTTGTCCAGATGGGTTAGGGCAGTGTGCAGTGTGATTGCGATTGCATCTTCTTTGGACCTATTGGGGCGGTAAGCAAATTGGAGTGGGTCTAGGGTGTCAGGTAGGGTGGAGGTGATATGGTCCTTGACTAGTTTCTCAAAGCACTTCATGACTGCTACGGGGCAGTAGTCATTTAGCTCAGTTACCTTAGCTTTCTTGGGAACAGGAAAAATGGTGGCCCTCTTGAAGCATGTGGGAACAGCAGACTGGGATAAGGTTTGATTGAATATGTCTGTTAACACACCAGCCAGCTGGTCTGCGCATGCTCTGAGGACGCGGCTGGGGATGCCGTCTGGGCCTGCAGCCTTGCGAGGGTTAACAAGTTGAAAAGTTTTACTCACGTTGGCTGCAGTGAAGGAGAGCCCGCAGGTTTTGGTAGCGGCCGTGTCAGTGGCACTGTATTGTCCTCAAAGCAAGCAAAGAAGTTGTTTAGTTTGTCTGGGAGCAAGACATTGTGCTCCGCGACGGCGCTGTTTTTTATTTTGTTGTCCGTGATTGACTGTAGACCCTGCCACATACCTCTTGTGTCTGAGCCGTTGAATTGCGACTCCACTTTGTCTCTATACTGATTCTTAGCTTGTTTGATTGCCTTGCGGAGGGAATAGCTACACTGTTTGTATTCGGTCATGTTTCCGGTCACCTTGCCATGATTAAAAGCAGTGGTTCGTGCTTTCAGTTTTGCGCGAATGCTGCCATCAATCCACGGTTTCTGGTTGGGGAATGTTTTAATAGACACTGTGGGTACAACATCACCGATGCACTTGCTAATAAACTCGCTCATCGAATCAGCGTATTCATCAATGTTGTTGATCAACGCTATGTGGAACATATTCCAGTCCACGTGATCGAAGCAATCTTGAAGCGTGGAATCCGATTGGTCGGACCAGCATTGAACAGACCTGAGCACGGGTGCTTTCTGTTTTAGTTTCTGTCTATAGGCTGGGAGCAACAAAATAGAGTTGTGGTCATCTTTTCTGAAAGGAGGGTGGGGGAGGGCCTTATGTGCGTTGCGGAAGTTAGAATAACAATGATCCAGGGTTTTGCCAGCCCGGGTTGGCAATCGATATGCTGATAAAATTTAGGGAGCCTTGTTTTCAGATTAGCCTTTTTACAATCCCCTGCTACAATAAATGCAGCCTCAGGAAATGTGGTTTCCAGTTTACATAGAGTCAAATGAAGTTTGTTCAGGGCCCTCGATGTGTCTGCTTGGGGGGGAATATACACGACTGTGATTATGATCGAAGAGAATTTTCTTGGTAGAAGTCAGGTGAACAAAAGGACTTGAGTTCCTGTATGTTGTTATGATCACACCACATCTCGGTAATCATAAGGCATACACCCCCGCCTTTCTTCTTACCAGAGATATGCTTATTTCTGTCGGCCGATGAGTGAAGAAACCAGGTGGCTGTACCGACTCAGATAGCGTGTCTCGAGTGAGCCATGTTTCCGTGAAACAAAGCACGTTACAGTCTCTGATGTCTCTCTGGAAGGCAACCCTGGATTTCATCTACCATGTTGTCAAGAGACTGGACATTGGCGAGTAGTATGCTCGGGAGCCATGCGCGATGTGCCTGTCTACGGAGCCTGACCAGAAGACCTCTGCTCCTTCTGCGGCGCCGTTTTTTTGGGTCGCCGTTTGGATCCGATCCATTGTACTGTGTGGTGGGCCAAACAGAGGATCCGCTTCGGGAAAGTCGTATTCCTGGTCATAATGTTGGTGAGTTGACGTTGCTCTTATATCCAATAGTTCCTCCCGACTGTATGTAAATAAAAGCTAATATTTCCTGGGGTAACAATGTAAGAAATAACACATAAAAAAACTAAATACTGCATAGTTTCCTAGGAACGCGAAGCGAGGCGGCCATCTCTGTCGGCGCCGGTTGAGAGATAAAGCCATATATATCACTGCACAGATGCTTTTATAGGACCACTGGTCAGTGGTCAAGATCCCCAATACATCCGATTTTCTTTTCAGAACACAATGCCCTCTACCCACAAAGTTTAGCCTACTGATTTTGTTTTTATCTGGACAAATGGCGGGCATTTGAAGGACTCTCACAAAAACTAAGAGCTGTCGCTAATTATTGATGGAGATGGAATGGAGATGGAATGGAGATGGAATGGAGATGGAATGGTGTAAAAAAAAACAAAGGAAAAGAAATGAGGCTTTTCAATAAAACACTAATTTGCAACTGCAAGGACACCTGAAATTGTGGTCCTAGGGGCTTGAGAGATTGGAGCAGGGGGTCTGTACTGTGCTGTAAATGATTCAGAAGTTGCAAAATAAATCTGAGTGAGGGAGACCGGCAGCGAGTAGCCGTTCCGGAAGGGCCGATGGAGAGAAAGAGGCCGACGTGCTCTCCCTTGTACTCTCTCTTTTCTCTCTCTTTTCTCTCTTTCTCTATTCTTCCTCTCTTAGTGCAAGAGGAGCACATGGCAGCCTGCTCTCTCTCTCGCTCTCTCTCTGTCTCTCTCTCTCTCCCCTCCCCCTATCTCTCTCTCTCCCCCTATCTCTCTTTCTCTGTCTCTCTCTCTCCCGTCCCCCTCTCTCTCTCCCCCCCCCCCCCCCCCCCTCTCTCTCCCTCTCTCTCTCTCCGATGGTGAGTGACTTCTGGACATGGATCTTTGCTGCGGCATATGTCCGCCTGCAACTCCCAGCGTGATGTGCCCTGGCACTGTCATCATGTGCTCGTCCTATGTACTGACGTCACAGGGACCCTGCGCAGGGCCGAGGAACAGACGTACACCGCCGTAGTCATTTGCCCTTCCTCACAACGATAGAGGAGATCCAAATGCAGTAACACATAACACTGAATTACAATCATACTGTACGTTTGAGTGTTATTATATCAATGTTGAAGGCATTTATACTACATTGTAACACTAAAGTGAGCACAAATTCATTAGTCTGTCTGAATTGTATTGTACTCTGTAATTCTCATGCTAAATGATCTAGTATTATATGCCTTTGACTTGCAGAAAACCAGGACAAAACATATATTAGGTGATTTTCTTATGTATTCATGCATCCCTACTGAGATTGCAGATTCCCATACAGTTCCTCTGAATACCATCCCAGCCTATTTAGCCCTGTCTAGACAGTTCGTACTGTATCTGTGTCACTGGCCCCAGGATGCAGAGCAACGAGGTAGAGAGGGACACAAGTAGGTTAAGGATGTGAAGAAAGGAAGGGAGAAAAAGGTTGCTCTACTTTAGAGAAACGAGGTCTGCTGCTGCTGCTGCTCACCCTGCTTCCCACACCTCTCTGGACCACTGAAACAAAGAGACTCTGGACCCAATACTAACTTAAAACATATGCATAAATTATGCGTTAATGTCAACGGGAGATCTAAGATGTAATAAAAAATGTGGGTTACATCCATAAATCTCAAATTAGGATTCGGTCCCCAATGATAGAAGGTGAGTGAAGCAAGACTGCTGGACAGACACAGTCTAAAGGTTGTCTTGTCTACCTGGGACTACTACTCATATCTCCGTCTATTGGGCTTTGCTGCAAGGGTGTTGTGGTTAAACATTTGATACATGACTGTACCCTGCTATTCCCCTTGTGAATCATGTTAAAACATGGCTTAGTCAAAAATCACATGTAATATAGTACACATAAAATCACAATTTGGGTACCGTTGTTTGTATCACAGGAGGTTGGTGACACCTTCTTTGGGGAGGAAGGGCTTGTGGTAACGGCTGGAGCGTAATGGTTGGAATGGTATCAAATACCCCAAACACATGGTTTCCTGTCATGCCTGCCCCCACTTCCCCTCTGTCATGTCTTTGGCATCATTAAAACTGATGACTATTTATCAAATAACTCTCTGTAATTATTATTACGCGATTAAACTGATTAATCATGTAACTGTAATTAACTAGGAAGTCGGGGCACCAAGGAAAATATTCTGATTATAAAGTTAGAATTTTCCTAATATGACTTTCAGATATCTTAATATCTGATCACTTAGTCTTCAAATTAATGAATTATTATTTACCTCATGTTAGCCTCATTCCAAACATCGTAAATTGTTGGTTATCTGCACGAACCCAGTCTTCACTATGAGTCATCCATACATCAACTGTCTTAAATAATTGATTTACTAACTAAGGAATTCACAGAAATGCATAAACAAACAGTAGATAGTTACAAGGAAATGGTAACGGAGTTTCCCTAGTGGGCTAAACCGGTATCGCGGCTTGGTGGACAGAAAGGAAGTGGGGGTCAACTGAGATGAGACACTACAGAGTTGATCATTATAACAATTGAAAGGCGAATCCTTTGCACATGAACGCTCACTCATTCGGGAATAATTGGAATCAATATATATATTTACGCTCAGTGTGTTGTCGGGATCTCTGTTGAAAAGTTTGTTTCTGTTGGAGAGTTTGTCCGCCCTCTCTCTGTCATGGTTAGAATGAATAGTTCAGAGAGACATGAATTCATGTCGTTATAGAATAAATGTTTCGGCGGTTGTCGGTCTTCGCGTTCAATGATAACGAATTCCTTGCTGCAGACAAGTAATTAATATCAAAGACTTGTTCTATTCTGTCGATATCGATAGTCTCAGAGTTTAACCACGTGGTATGTTTAAAAGATTCAGCCATCTACTCAAAGCTTAAGCTTGGTCTCCTCTCAAACGTTGGCCCTCTCGTTTCTGTTGAGAAATTCTCAAGGTTTGGGTTTTATTTGGAAGAGCAGAAAGGGGCTTGTCCCAGGACGCCAGACCATAACTGTGCTCATGGGTGGTCCTCTGATTTAGTTAAACTCCAAAGGGAATTGGCGTTTCCTTCATTAAACAGTCCAAAATCAAATTACACAATTTCACAAACAGTGTCATCCTCACTCATTCATCGTAAACAACAATTTGATGTAAGCCTCATAGCTGAGGCAATTGTATAAACAACGTTATGGTAATGTGGCCATATTGTCTCCCATGAGTTTCACAAAATTGTACTAAACGGACCAGTTCGTAGCTGGATTCTTCACTGATCTTTTATACCTTCTCCAGAACATAAATGTTGTTCGGACCTCAAGTTCTGTGAGGTGGAAAAAATTCCTTTGTTCTCTCTATGAAAACTCACTCTCTCTCTATACTGTGGCCATGAGGAGATCATCTCCTCCAGGAGTTTACGACCTGAGGTCGCAGCAGCCTGAGTGTAGAAGACAGAGAGAGGGGGATGGTGCTCGCTGTACCATGTCATTAGGTTTTTCCCTGTCATGACGCTGTCCTTGTTTGTTTCTTGTCTATTATCCATTACATTTTCACTCCCTGTACTTGCTTCTCGTCTCCCAGAGTCGGTCCTTACAGTTTCCATGTGTATGATGCCATTCCATTTGCTCCGTTCCAGACATTATTATGAGCCGTCCTCCCCTCAGCAACATCCACTGGTTTGCAAGTACATTTCCCCAATATGTATGTGATTCTGTGTTTGTCCTACATATTTAGGATCTTAATTTGATCACCCTGTTGGTGCAGGAAATGTCCTGTATAGCAGGAAATGCAAACGTGTAGTGTATTCAATGTTTAAAAACGCTTCTAAAGTTTGTAATTACCACTTAAAAATGTCAGACTTGATTAGCCCTCACAAAAAATTGATCAACCTCTACAAAAATGTCCATTAATTATAATCCACACAATAATAATAATTTCCTGTTGCTGCAGGATTATTTTCCAGCTGTGAGAAACTGGTCAAATGAAGATCCTACATATGTATTTAGTCCTGAGAAGGAAGTGGAGGATAAGACTGAAGCATCTCTACTGTCATGTCGTACATAGCAGCTACCAGTCACCCCTGGTTGTAAATCCCCAGGGGGAGTGAATGCACCAAGCCCCCCTTGCGTTTTAACATTCCAGGCAGGCGAGTTAGCCATGATTGATTGGCAATGGTGAAGCAGATATTATTTAAATTCCATCAGAAGGTGATATATGGCTGCATGCCTCACAGTTAGATTAGAATCCTCTGTTAAGGAAGCTCTATCTCTGTTCGATGACTGCAGTCAGACAACAGACAGACAACAGACAAGCACATTCAGTTGGGTTTGTCTGAATTTGTCCTATACTTCTTGATAAACCCTGTTTGTCCTCACATACATTCCATTGATTGGATTCTTTGTGTCTGCTAGGCTATTGATTATCCAATTATTGTTCTCACGTTTTCTAATTGCGTGAAAAAAAGGGAATAATAGGTTTCTAATGGGTTATTGTAATTTAGCTAATCAACATGCTAATTGAGCAAAATCTCCTCAGGATAGGAATCTGTTCTCGATGAATTTTCGCCTTCCTCTTCGAGCGAGATCAAACTCCAGGCTTTCTCAGAGACAACATTGTAAGTGATTGAGTTGGCTTGTCGACCAGCGTGGACGGCATCCCACTAATCAATCAATGGTGAGCAATCGCTCAGCCTCATTGAAAAGCTCATTTAAAGGTATCTTAAAGGTTCATATAAATGGCTACATCTGAAGTGGTGACATTTAAGTGGCATCACATTTGAAATGAAGTGCATAAGCACACAAACTCATTTTGTGAGAGTTTATTTCCATATTCTGTAAATTAACTAACTTTTCCATAGGATTGTATCTTTGAACATTTAAATCACTCTGTTTGGTACTGGCACACATCGTGTAAGTAGCATATAGACCAGCCCAAGCCTGGATTTGAGTCCATGGTCCCACCAACAGTTAGTTAATTCTATGTAACACTAATTGTTCCAGTGCAGACAGTTAAGTTGACTTAAGCCATCGGAAGGATGACATCACTGCACAAGGCTGCGCTAGATGCAAACTACCTCTGTTTCCTGTGGAAAGGTACCATTCATGTTCAGGCTCAGGGACACAAAACAGATGTGCTGATGGACATCACATCCCGCCATACTTGTCTCCACCTGCTCTGGCAGGGGCTGTTGGTGGCCTTGGTTTTTATAAAGACAGAGCTCTTCTAATCAGTCTGAGCCCGTGAGTGCCACCATGCCGTGGGTAAGGCTCTATGCCAGCCTCTAATGAGTTCTGTGCCACTTCAGTTTCTCTCTCTGTCATCAACTCTGGATCCAACAACAGTAAGTGTTCTCTGCTCTGCATATAAGCCTTGTGTTTTGTATCGTACTATTGTTATTACATGATCTAACATTCGTATAACTGATTATAAGCCAAGTCACATGGTCCATGTGTCATTACGAACTAGCCTTCAAAGTCTTGTACATACAGTTAAGTCGCATGTTTACCTACAACCTACAAGCCAAATACATTTGAACTCGGGTTTTCACAATTCCTGACATTAAATCCTAGCAAAAAAATCCTGTCTTAGGTCAGTTAGGATCACCACATTATTTTAAGAATGTGAAATGTCAGAATAATAGCAGAGAGAATGATTTATTTCAGCTTTTACATTCTGACATCACATTCCCATTCTGACATCACATTCCCAGTGGGTTAGAAGATTAAATACACTCAATTAGTATTTGGTAGCATTTCCTTTAAATTGTTTAACTTGGGTCAAATGTTTTGGGTAGCCTTCCACAAGCTTCCCAAAATAAGTTGGATGAATTTTGGCCCATTCCTCCTGACAGAGTCAGGTTTGTAGGCCTCCTTGCTCACACACGCTTTTTCAGTTCTGCCCACAAATCTTCTATAGGATTGAGGTCAGGGCTTTTTGATGGCCACTCCAATACCTTGACTTTGTTGTACTTAAGCCATTTTGCCACAACTTTGGAAGTATGCTTTGGGTCATTGTCCATTTGGAAGGCCCATTTACGACCAAGCTTTAACTTCCTGACTGATGTCTTGAGATGTTGCTTCAATATATCCACATCATTTTCCAATCTGTAGTCTGGCTTTTTTATGGCGGTTTTGGAGCAGTGGCTTCTTCCTCGCTGAGCGGCCTTTCAAGTTATGTTGATATAGGACTCGTTTTACTGTGGATATAGATACCTTTGTACCTGTTTCCTCCAGAATTTTCACAAAGTCCTTTGCTGTTGTTCTGGGATTGATTTGCAGTTTTCGCACCAAAGTATGTTCATCTCTAGGAGACATAACGCGTCTCCTTCCTGAGCGGTATGACGGCTGCATGGTCCTTGGTGTTTATACTTGCATACAATTGTTTGTACAGATGAACGTGGTACCTGCAGGCATTTGGAAATTGCTCCCAAGGATGAACCAGACTTGTGGAGGTCTTGGCTGATTTCTTTTGATTTTCCCATGATGTCAAGCAAAGAGGCACTGAGTTTCAAGGTAGACCTTGAAATACATCCACAGGTACACCTCCAATTGATTCAAATGATGTAAATTAGCCTATCAGAAGCTTCTAAAGCCATGATATCATTTTCTGGAATTTTTCAAGCTGTTTAAAGGCACAGTCAACTTAGTGCATGTAAACTTCTGACCCACTGGAATTGTGATACAGTGAGTTATAAGTGAAATAATCTGTCTGTAAACAATTGTTGGAAAAATGACTTGTGTCATGTACAAAGTAGATGTCCTAACCGACTTCACAAAACTATAGTTTGTTAACAAGATATTTGTGGAGTGGATGAAAAACTAGTTTTAATGACTCCAACCTAAGTGTATGCAAACTTCTGACTTCAACTGTAGTACACATAGTAATTACCACATACTCTCAATTAAACTGATGCCAACCTTTAGATAATTGCATTTTTACTATTTTATTTATGTTGGATTTGATCATGAATTGATTAGCTGTTGTGTTCCCCAGCTTGGCGTAATTAAATGTGTAAATGACCTGCTGGAGGTATTAGCTAGCCAATGACACCCCTTCTATTGCCCAGAAGAAGCAATGCCCATGCCCTGATTGCCTAACATGTTTCCTTGAATTAATGTGGCTATTTGACAAGGGAGCAGTCCAGTAATGTGTGGACTGGAATAAGGAAATTCCAATTACAACGACAGCTGTTGGGAGACAAGGTTGCTGGATGTAACCAAGCACAGTGTCTAATACACCAGCCAGTCTGTTGGGCCCTATATTGATTACTGTTTTGTTGATGGACCCCGGGTTACTTCTAACAAATACACTTTCCCTCTCAATCATCTCGGCCACACAAAAAGTAAAGATTGAATCAATGAATCAATTTTTGGTTTAGAAAAATGTATCTAAATTCAATTGAGTTGGAACGCATCCATTTTAACCAGCTCTCTATTGAACCGCAACCCCATGAGGATTTGTATGAATGGGAATGCATAATCAAGGTACTGTGAGTCCATGGCCCTAACAGGAGACCTGTTGTGGAGGAACACGTTTCTCACGTTTATTAAGAAAATCTCACAAACACGAGGGAGAGAAAATCCTATTTGAGCTGTGGATTAACTGATGGAAATCGAGGGTGGCGTGCAGACCTCATATTTTCCGCTACTCAGTTCCCTGTGTGCCGCATACTCAAACAGCCAGCTACCGGAGCTGAAATTACTAGAATTGATTAGACATTACAATACAGCAGTATTCTCTTCTTGCTCTGACCGGCCGAGGTCAGCCAGCCTGCTTTATCACCCTCCATTTCCCCCCCGCTGAATAAAAGCTTTGTTTATGGTCGGTGGATTGGCGAGCTATGCCCCACCAGTCCTCTGTATCCTCAGCCTACATCCATTTGCATAGAACCAATAAAGATGTGATGCTCATAATGTGCATTCTCTGTCTCTGTGAGTTGTATTATGATGCTGAATACGTGCATTCTCTGTCTCTGTGAGTTGTATTATGATGCTGAATATGTGCATTCTCTGTCTCTGTGAGTTGTATTATGAGGCTGAATACGTGCATTCTCTGTCTCTGTGAGTTGTATTATGATGCTGAATACGTGCATTCGCTGTCTCTGTGAGTAGTATTGTGATGCTCATAATGTGCATTCGCTGTCTCTGTGAGTAGTATTGTGATGCTCATAATGTGCATTCGCTGTCTCTGTCAGTAGTATTGTGATGCTCATAATGTGCATTCTCTGTCTCTGTGAGTAGTATTGTGATGCTCATAACGTGCATTCGCTATCTCCGTGAGTAGTATTGTGATTCTTTGCAAAACGCAGAGCTGTGTTTGTCCTATGGGAAGATTGATGGTGATATAGCTGGAGAATACAGCCATTTCAGTCTAATTAAAGTTTTTCTCTGTGGCTGAGCCCTTTGTGTAACACTCTGGGAGAGGGATCATTGCTCCTAAACCTATGAGGCTTTACTCTAAAAGCAATTTAACGGCAGTCTAATCTGTATCACAAACATCCCTCTGACAATTTACTGGTGCCAAACTCCAGTGCATGATGCCAGGTAATACAACATTTCAAATCATTGCATAACTCTATTGAGATGAGGGGTCCAACTGTAAACTGTACATTTGTTACCAGTGAATACAAATAGATTTCTCTAGTTTAACATCTTTGTGTCTGGTGGGACCAGAAGTTTAAAAATAGAACAAGGATGAAGTGGCAGAGGCTAACAGGTATTGATTTTGACCTTCATATTTTAATGAGTGTATTAGATGCAGTATTTGGACATCCCTCTGCTACCTGGTTTAACACCTTATCTTGTTGTTTCAGTCTTTCTGGCCTAAGACCGCCAGACACATAAAACCCACAGTGTCTGTATGGGCAGCATTAACATTCAGTGAGTTTATAATCATGTGCTGTAAGTCACCTAGAAATGTCAATGTGTGTCTGCTAATGTTCATTATGACTCTGATAATCACCAGACTAATGACGGTTGGCCTGTGTGTGTGTGTGTGGTGGAGAGCTTTCAAGATCTGAGTGCTTTGCTCACCTTGGGGGACCTGTGTTGTTGAGATTGTTGTTTTGGTTTTATTATTTGTACTGTGAGTTGTGCCAGGGGTCTTTCCCAGTTCTTTATTTCACAGTCACTAGAATAAAAAGGTTTTAAAACATCTGATGTAATGAGACTGTGTAGTCATAAACCACACATCAGTTAAGCTCTACAGCAGTTTGGGGAAAGAAATCATGTGGCCTTCAAGGTTATTTCAAAAATAAAAAGAAGATGAACTTAAGCATGTTCCTCAGGCAGCCTAGACACTAGCAGCCAAGTGTCCCCCGGCCCAATCCTGGTCACTGACCTTGTGTGGCAGGACCATGGCGGAGCCCCCGCTGATGCCCACGATTGGCACGGCCGTCTGCAGGGCAATGAAGTCCAGGATCTGTGCCACGGCTTCCGAGCCGATGTTGTCTTCAAACACCACACCATGTACACGGTTGGCCGCCAGTGTGTCACAGATGCGTGTGAGCAGGGCCCGAGGGTTGGTGTTGTTTACCAGCACTGTGATGGGATTCACCTCCAAGGGCAGGTCCATGAAGTTCTCCCTGCTGAGACGCCCCTTGATCTCCTGCTGGTAGGCCGAGCCACTGAACACCACCGCCACGTTGACTGCTGGCAAGGGCGTTGCGAAAGGCCGACCTTGGCACCAGGGGGCAGTGCAGAGCAGCAACAGCAGCAGCAGCGGCCACCACCACGGGGAGTCGCTCAAGTGGCCTAGACGAACGCCCATCTCAGTCACCTACTGCCTGAGAGAGGAGACGAGGGTGGGGATGAGAGGAGGAGAGAAGAGAGATGAGTAAAGACATTTGTATTAAATACATGGGACCGTTTAGTGTCATTTGTGCAACGTTGTGATAATGCTTAGTAATCCCTCCAGGCAAGCCAACCAAACCAACTGCCTGTAGTTTAGAGACATTTTAGCTTCATCTGTGAGTCATGTGCTTCATGTGCAGGTGTGTCTCTATGTAAGCGGCCATGAGTGGTGGGTTGGGTCAGGTGGATGATGAGAGACCCAGGGTACTATTTTTTTGTGTGAGTGTTTGGCGTGCAACACAAGGCAGTGAGCAGGTTGCTGTGCCTGCGGATGGCAGCTGCGGCCCCACTACTGTTGTACTCTGCAGTCGAATACAGCAGATGGTGCCTACTGTTTAATGCAACAAATGGAGAACAAGGATTTACCATTTATCTCTCGTGATGTTTTTTCCCCCTCTGAAATAATGCTGCAGAGCTATTCCAATTTAATCTGCAAAACTTCTGAATGCATGTGCTGTGAATAGGTGGGGACCTGGTTTTGGCCATGGAGGCTGATTTTAACGGCAGCTAATGCTGTATTTCTAAGGCATTGTTTACGGAAAATACCTAATGTAACTTAACTTGGATGACAGTTTTCCCTTTGAAATGAATAGATCAGTGTTTAAAAACACTGCATTGCTAATAGACTTCAATGCAATTTTCCCAAAGTACAGTGACACAGGGACAGGAACAAAGTTTGTTAAGGGATTCACTTTTAGTTTGAAATCATAAATCCTACATTCATGTTCTAGGTAATGAATAAATGATCAAATCGACCAGAAACTCTTTAGCTTGTTTTGATCTTCCAGATATTTATAGCTGTAGGTGCAAAGTAGAAAGAATGATGTATTTCACAATGCAGTTGAATGGAGTTAGATCCTACAGCATTACATTCACCAATCCACGTAATGTCTGGTCAGATACTGTGTCCTTCTGTCAGACAGAGTCATCCTCTATGAGTTATGTGTCACACTGCCGCCTGCGGGCCTGACACTGTGTGGTGTGTGTGAGTGTGTGTGAGTGTGTGCGTGTGTGTGTGTTATCCTGTCAAGGGGACCTGATTTAGCATGTGTTTGAATCACAGTGGGGTGATTACAATGTAATTCTCAGTATTCCTTGGCGGGTGTCATGGCCCACGGCATGATTGTGTCTCCCTATCAAGACATTTTTTTATTTTTTTATTTTTTTATTTCACCTTTATTTAACCAGGTAGGCTAGTTGAGAACAAGTTCTCATTTGCAACTGCGACCTGGCCAAGATAAAGCATAGCAGTGTGAGCATACAACAAAGAGTTACACATGGAGTAACATGGAGTAAACAATTAACAAGTCAATAACACATGTAGGATAGCTGGGGACCCACTGCAGTCCCCATTCCTCCACCCCTGCCTGACAGAGGGAATGGGACGAGGGGCTTGTGTTAGTGTAGATGGAGTGTACCAGTAAAGTGGCGGTGATGTTCCCATGGGGTAATTGGTTGGACTACGTGGTAATATAGTCTCCAATCTGAAAAGCTGCCTCCCAGAGGACCGTAGAGGATTTCTGCATCACACTGCTGGTCAGGGACCTTATCAGCAGCACATGGCTGAGAAAGGACCATTATAGATTGTCATTAGTAGTGGAGCAGCCTAGAATACCAATGATAGTATGGCTGCTGAGAATGGAAAGGCATTATGAAAGTTTCTAGATGTTGACTATGTCAAAACATGATGGATTTGTTGTGCTGATTGACATACATATTTTCCTTTTATGACATCATTTCTGAGTTTCCTCTGTCATAAAAATAGGCAATATTTCTGTCATTGATCATGCAGGCTGATTGATAATCCCTTAAATTGTTCAGAACACAGAGCAGGAATGTATTGCTTTCCTTCAATGACATTGTATGATGGAACACGTTAGGGTTAATGTCTTTGAGGAGGATCTCATTAAAAGAGCTTGACCTTCCACATGTTTAATCAAGGCAGTGAAACAGCTGAGGTGGATGTCTGAAGGTCACCTACATGGGGGATTACTGTGGTAAAATGAGGATGTGGAATTAAACACAACAGCCAATGAGTCATCATCGACTTAATCAGATGACTTATGTTTGTCGATATGCCCCCTATTACCAAGGTGTATTCCAAACAGAGACACAGCTATCGGGAGGTAATTACAGCACAGTGGAAACATTGATTTGACCATCTAGCCCAATTTGACCTTGCTGACAACAAAAGTGGAACTCACACCACTGTGATTTGCAATAACGCTGGGCAATATAGTCATGAAACCTGTTCAAAGTTGTTGAACATTGCAGTCGTTCTGTAGCTTGGTCACAACCCAAAGTCTCCAAAACACAGGAAAGAGGCTTTTATTACTGTGCTACATGGAGCTAAATCCACCCCCAAACTCATACAATGACTTGAGGCTTTATTCCAATGTTAGGGATCAAAACTCACTGTGGATATTTATTTTAGTCAGGGATATTGTAATAGAAAATGCAGGTCTGGGTACATCATTTACACTGTTTTATATGGTGATTTTATTTGGTTCTTAAGCCCGGTTGGAACAGATGAGTGGTAAATACTGTAGTTTGGGACCATGGGAAAGAGACAGGTTGCTGTTTACGTCATGATGCTAGATAGTAAAATATAGTTTTATGACTTTTGTGTCATGTTGAGTCAGTAGAAACAAACAAAATCCCACTGTGAAACTAGTGACCATGAACATAAGCATACTCTATTACAATATATCTATGATACTCTAAGTATGCAAACAGTCATTACTGTGAGACATGAAGGCATATGGAGAAGATGTGCCTGAAGGAGATTTTCCCCAATCTACACAGACAAGAGATCATTTGTATTCCACGCTATGACCTCTTTAATCTGGGGTTGGATTTTGGAATGCACTACCATGTCAAATTCTTTGCTCTCTAGAGATGTAATCCACTCTGTGAATCTGCAAGTCCCCAATTTTCAGCGCCTGGATTTGATATGTGTTAGTTGTCTGCTCGAGTTTTCACAGCTCCAGCTCCCAGCCTCCTATCAGTGGGGATGTGTTCAGCTTAGCGACCTCTCTCACTCACTTGACTCTGCCCAAGTCACCACTGGCTGGCGCGAGGGCACACAGACCAGATTAGATCAAAGCTTCTGCCACTGTTCCAGTCTGGCACTTAGAAGGGCTCAGACCGTTTCCCCATGCAACGTTACTACTGAGCAAATCCCTGGTGCGACTGCAAAGATTATGCCATGCCTTTTTAAAACTGTCATCCAGCTAAAAGTGTTAGGGAGAGGGAGATGACAGAGTGAAACAGATACCAGATCTAACTATGTGACAGTTGATATTCTATCTCTGTTTAATGGCAGACAGTCCTAACAGAATCCTTCAAGATCTTCACCTTGGCTTTCAGACCAGATGGGTTTACAATGAGGAATTGCTTAGCTCCCTCTAGTGGGTGAGTTGGTTAAAGCAGTACCCTTAGAATATCAGTTGTCCTCTGCTGTTTCCTTATCAAACCAGAGAAGCGAATTATTTCCGTCTCTGTCCCACTTCTCTTATCTAGTCTGTGGGAGAACTGTCTCTACTGTAACATATGTGACTAAATAACAGGGGTCAAGGGGTTACATGTGTTGTTGTATTAACACCTGCCAGATGTGTTTTGTCTTGTTTGGACTGGCCTGAGAAATGAAATGATTTTAGTTTGACACCTTTTCAGCTATTCCTTTGTCCTAAAGGTGATTGGTTGAAAGTCAGCTGAGATGACACATTTATTTACTTACAGTGTTACTATTATCACATCTGTTCAGGAGCCTCTGCTCAGACATGACTGCACTCTCCTCATGCCCAATTCCCAGCCCTGCTCAATATCTTAAGACCATAGTGGTACAGGAAGTACATCTCGTTGTGCTCGTCACTGCTGACGTAATGGGTAATTTCGTATTCGGTGCATGAAACTGCTGCTAAGACTTACACCTGTCTCATCCTGGGCACAGTTTGATCAATATGCTCCAAGGCTTGGAGAGGCATGCTGGTGCCTCGTGGCTCTCTGCTGGTAACTTTACCTCTTCTCTTGCTTTTCATCAATGAAACATCAGCAGACCAGCCCAATGTTTAATACCTATCACATTTTAGACTTGATTAAAGAAACCTTATAATTTGTAGGTACTCAACAATGGGTTAACATGAAAAAGACATACTTACATTAAATCCTATTAGAATTCCTTTATAATAAACCCTTTCAAGTCTAATCAGTATAAATCTCATTTTCATTCCCATATATTATGCATGTGTTCAGTATTAAGGATTAGTTTAACCCTACACAGTGTAATTGACAATTTGACCTTCGCTAACGCAAAGACTGGCAACTATTTCATCCGATCATTATGGTCACAGTTCATTTCCCATTCACCTGTGATTATGGGTTTAACTAAGCCATGAAGATAAAATACTGTCATTCTAATCCCCCCAAATCCATTACCTTTCAACTAATCTGGTAATTCATGAGCATTTTGTACACTTAAACAGGAATAATAAAATGCTTTTGTGAAAACAGTGAATCGGCTTCTTCCAGTCATGCATTGTCGAGTAAATTAGAATCAATTAGGCTTTTACTGTTAACCACTGAGTATCCTCTCAACTCTTATTCATTGGCCCTCACTGCTACCGTGGTTTCCAGACTCTGTTTAGCTCGGCTCTATCTAAAGAGCTTTGTGGACCATCTGATAAACAAAACAATACTTGTAGCTAGAACCCAGGCTTTAGCTGCGACCCAGGAGGATATAGCTGCGACACAGGAGGATATACTGTAGCTGCGACCCAGGAGGATATAGCTGCGACCCAGGAGGATATACTGTAGCTGCGACCCAGGAGGATATACTGTAGCTGCGACCCAGGAGGATATACTGTAGCTGCGACCCAGCCTGGGTCCCGATCCACTATCTGGGGAACACTTAACTAGTCCATTGCCAATAACATGGCTCCCTCATTGTGATGTTAAGTAATGTAATATCAAGCTGGATCTATAATCCTTAGTGCCAAAAGCCTCTGCCACTTTTTTCAATACTTTAGACAACATTCAATATACGCTATATTGCACATCATATAATATTACCTGTATTCCTGATACTACTACAGCTACACATGTCACGTTCTGACCTTAGTTCTTTTGTTATGTCTTTTTTTTAGGTTGGTCAGGGCGTGAGTTGGGGTGGGTTGTCTATGTTCGTTTTTCTATGTTGTGTTTTGTGTTTGGCCTGGTATGGTTCTCAATCAGAGGCAGGTGTCGTTAGTTGTCTCTGATTGAGAATCATACTTAGGTAGCCTTTTCCCACCTGTGTGGTGTGGGTGATTGTTTCCTGTTTTGTTGTTTGTGTCACCATTCACGACTGTTTCTGTTTTAGTTTTCATTCACTTTGTTATTTTTCTATTTTGTCGTGTTCAGTGATTATTAAAGTATCATGGACACTTACCACGCTGCGCATTGGTCCGATCCTTGCTACTCCTCCTCAGACGAAGAGGAGGAAATCCGTTACAATACAAGGATAAAACAAAGCACTCAGAATATTTTGACTTGGTATAGTCAATAGTTTAGTTCACAGAAGTATTACTGTTAAGTGACATTTGTTTCCTGCCTTTTCAGATGGCGACCAAAATAGAACAAGTGGGGGTAGCAACTTTGTGACAATAATGCACACTGATAAAAAAAACAGACTACTAGAGTAGCCACACTCACAGTGTTTATATTCTATTTCCACTAACAGAACAACATGGTGTTTTGAGAGTTAGTATTTTCTCTTAAAGACAACTTAGCCTTTAGACATGCTGCCTCATCTAGTAGGATGTGACTTTGACATATCTGCCATGTCTCAAATCAGACACATGCACCTGCTTGTCCACTCCACCAAGACGTAATGGCTTGTATTGTTGTCACATTTTATCTAGGTCAATATTCAACTCAATTTTACATCCCGATGCCAGGTGTCACCACAATATTGGATGCAGTGCAAGGTGAGTCCCTCTCAGCTTTGACTCTATGTCTGGTGATTTGATCATCGTGGGCCCTAGCGGAGCGCGGACAGGGCCTGTCAACCTGTCATATCCCTGACACCTCCCTGTAGATTTACTTCTTTAGTCCTGATGAAATTATTCTCCATATCATGGCCTCATAATAAACTGGAGCTATAGGCTGTCATAGTAAAAATGTATCCTACTGTCCAATATTCAGCCCCATGTTCCCTCTACCCTACCTGCTTCCATACACTGATCTCCCAGTCTGCATGTTTCCAATCCCAGCAGCCTCTGATTTATCTCCCACCCCATGACCCCGGGGAAGAAAATCACATCAAACTGATACACTCAATGATATTAGTTTATGTCACCATCCAAATCAAGATCCCTGCTCTGCTTTGCTCTCCTAAGCCACGAGCGTGCTGGACATAATTCATACATGCTGTTGCATTAAGTGTACATGACAAGTGATTGATCCGCCGTGAAATAAAAACCCAATAAATCTGAGAGTAATGATCTCTCTGACCGTCTCTGCATGGGGGGGATTTTTGGAGATAGGTTTCTCCTAACATGCCTGTGCTTTAAATCAGAAATCCACAGGTTGTGGGCGACCCCATGCCGCCTCACTTCTTGTGTAGTGTTTTCACTTTGAACTAAACAAGGGAGTCGAGCCCTGAGCCGCCACGGGCTGGCCTTCTTTGCGCTACTTGAATGGCCCTGCTGCCCCAGAGCTGGAGAGGAAGTCATTTACAACCTAACGTTACCACTGCCAGAAACAAACACAGTAGATGAAGCAAACATAATTCTATGTTCTTGGATCTGAATCAACTCGACCTCAAAAAATAAAAAGAAGCGAGAAAAAGACCAATCCATAAACCGGAAAAACATTGGAACTGCCCTATCCCATCTGGACAAGATGTTCATAATGCTGTTTATTGACTGTAGCTCAGCATTCAACACCATAGTACTCTCTAAGCTCATCATTAAGCTTGGGGCCCTAGGGTCTGAACCTCGCCTTGTGCAACTGGGTCCTGGACTTCCTGACGGGCTGCCCCCAGGTGGTGAAGGTAGGAAACAACACCTCCACTTCGCTGATCCTCAGCACAGGGGCCCCACAAGGGTGAGTGCTCAGCCCCCTCCTGTACTCCCTGTTCACCCATGACCGCGTGGCCACGCAATCCTCCAACTCAATCATCAATTTTGCAGACGACACAACAGTAGTAGGCCTGATTACCAACAATGACGAGACAGCCAGCAGGGAGGTTAGGGCCCTGGGAGTGTGGTGCCAGGAATATAACCTCTCCCTCAACATCAACAAAACAAAGGAGTTTGATTGTGGACTTCAGGAAACAGCAGATGGCGCACGCCCCTATCCACCTCGACGGGACTGCAGTGGAGGTGATTCCTTGGCGTTCACATTACTGACGATCTGAAATGGTCCACCCACACAGACAGTGTGGTGAAGAAGACAGAACAGTGCATCTTCAACCTCAGGAGAAATTTGGCTTGGCCTCTAAAACAAACTTTTACAGATGAGATCATCCTGTCCAATTGAGAACATCCTGTCGGGCTGTATCGCCGATTGGTAGAGCAACTGCACCGCCCACAACCGCAGGGCTCTCCAGATGGTGGTGAGGTCTACCCAACGCATCACCGTGTGCAAACTACCTGCCCTTCAGGACACCTACAGCACCCGATGTCACAGGAAGGCCAAAAAGATCATCAAGGACAAAACCACCCCAGCCATGGCCTGTTCACCCCTCTATCATCCAGAAGGTGAGGTCAGTACGGGTGCATCAAACCTGGGGCCGAGAGACTGGTAAAAAAAAAACGTATATCTTAAGGCCATCAGACTGTTAGATAACTATCACTAGCCGGCTTCCACCCGGTTACGCAACATTGCACCTTAGAGGGTGCTGCTCTATATACATAGACTTGGAATCACTACCCACTTTAATAATGGAACACTAGTCACTTTAATAATGTTTACATAATGTTTACATACTGTTTTATTAATCTCATATGTATATACTGTATTCTATTCTACTGTATTTTAGTCAATGCCACTCCGACAAAGCTCAATCTAATATTTATATATTTCTTAATTCCATTATTTTACTTGTAGATTTGTGTGTATTGTTGTGAATCATTTTTATATATTACTGCACTGTTAGATACTACTGCACTGTTGGAGCTAGGAAGACAAGCATTTCGCTACACCCGCAATAAGATCTGTTAAATATGTGTATGTGACCAATACAATTTGATTTGATTTGAATACATTTTGAAAGGTCGAACAGTGACGCTGAAATGGTCACCGTTCTCATGGACTGGTAACACAGGAGGTTGCTGGCACCTTAATTGGGGAGGACCGGCTCCTGGTAATGGCTGGAGCGGAATGGGTGGAATGGTATCAAATACATCAAACACATGGTGTTTGATGCCATTTCATTCGCACCGTTCCAGCCATTATTATGAGCAGTCCTCCCCTCAGCATCCTCCACTGACTTACCAGTCAGTAAGTGTTAGGTTGCGTGTTTAGCCTGCTAGCTACATTAGCTGATAACCTTAGTGTGTTCAATGTTCAAGCTAGCTAACAAGGCTACTTAGCTAGCAAACATCTTCTGTATTCAGTCTTTTTTGTACTCAAAGGAATCTAACAATGGCATCATAAATCTACACTGCACAAACCCCCCAATGCCTTTATTTCAACTAACTAACATTAGCTAACAAAAGCTAGATATGCAGATTGTTGACATGATAGTGTTTCATTTGTAGATAACTAGCTAGCTAGCTAGGTGGACAACAGCATTTTCGGCCCATGTACACCCCAAAAAATGCATCTATGCATAACATTTGGTAAAGTAAAATCACACAAACATCACACAGAGAGATACTGGTGGAGATGGTCTGATTTCAAGGGAATCTGAGGCAGTTCAAATTGTGGTTGTGCAAACCCCAACACTGAAAGAGAGGTAAGAAATGCTGCATGCATTTTCTGTTCTGCTTTGTGATTCAATAATTACTTTGTTGTTAATCAACCAAGGTAAGAAATGCTGCATGCATTTTCTGTTCTGCTTTGTGATTCAATAATTATTACCTACATCCTCTCTCTCAGGTGAGACCATGGCCAGTATATTATTACCTACATCCTCTCTCTCATGTGAGACTATGGCCAGTATATTATTACCTACATCCTCTCTCATGTGAGACTATGGCCAGTATATTATTACCTACATCCTCTCTCTCAGGTGAGACCATGGCCAGTATATTATTACCTACATCCTCTCTCTCATGTGAGACTATGGCCAGTATATTATTACCTACATCCTCTCTCTCAGGTGAGACCATGGCCAGTATATTATTACCTACATCCTCTCTCTCAGGTGAGACTATGGCCAGTATATTATTACCTACATCCTCTCTCTCAGGTGAGACTATGGCCAGTATATTATTACCTACATCCTCTCTCTCAGGTGAGACCATGGCCAGTATATTATTACCTACATCCTCTCTCTCAGGTGAGACCATGGCCAGTATATTATTTGTCAGGTGAGATCATTGCCAATATATTACCTAGCTTCTCTCTCCCAGGTGAGACTATGGCCAGTGTATTACCTGCCTTCTCTCTCTCTGGTGAGACCATTGCCAGTATTACCTACCTCCTCTCTCTCAGGTTAGACCATGTCCAATATGTTACCAAGCATCAATTCATTAATGGTTAAATTCATAAATGGTGCATATGTGCTCACCATAATTAACTCAAATTCCATTTAAAAAATGTTATCAAATCAAAATCAAAGTTTATTTGGCATATATACAGGATACAGTGGGGTGTACGGGAATATGACATTGCATTTTACTGTATACTATTGAAGTAACAATTCATTTAATGATTTCCCACACGGTGCCAACAACCTCCAAAGACTGACTCGTCCCTCCTGTCTCACTACTAACAAGAGTTTCTCCAGGAAGATCAGTGCCAAGGACTTGGTGGGGAAATTTTGTTCATACAGAATGGCAGACATTATGCTTGTTAGAGTATTTTCCTGAGAAATTAATATACAATTACATTGGGTTAGAATTAATACTATGAAAACTTGGTTTGGAAAGGCCATTGACACTTGAACTAATACAGTAAGTGATTCCAATACTTTATTTTAAGTCAGTTAAGAACAAATTAGTATTTACAATGACGGCCTATACCACCCAACCCGGACAATACTGGGCCAATTGTGCGCCACCCTATGGGACTCCAAATCACGTCCGGTTGTGATACAGCCTGGAATCAAACCAGGGTGTCTGTAGTGAGGCAGTGATGCAGTGCCTTAGCCTGCTGCGCCACTCGGGAGCCCAATACATGTCAGTGATATGATTTTTTTCTCCCATCAGCATCTACACTGCCGTAGTAACAAAATCATGGATGACTTGGACTGTTTGTTGCATGATAAAAGATTGACCACATAAATACATCTCTGTTATGTAAAAATCCTCATCATTCATCATTCAAAAAAGTTACTGTTTTCATACAAAGAAATGGGACAATTACAATGACAACTGAACACTTTAAACAATAAAACTCCCAGCTCCCAGGCAAAAAGCCTATATGTTGCCGCAGCGGATCACGGGAGGCAAGTACTCGCCACACACAGCAGTTTTGAATGACGACCATGTTGTTAGGTCCCACACCTCCAGGCCACAAACTGTTATGTGCTACTCCCGGTTCCCACCTTTCACACCCTACTAGGAGGTCATCAGAGCAAGTATGACGGCAATGCATCTTACGGCCCTGCCACAGAGGTTCGATTCTCAAATAAGTCAGTGTCACAACAGTGTCCTTGATGTGGTGCTGTAACCAGTTTAACATGTGTTATGCTAATGTACCATTCTGTACTCCAGGTAGGAATCAAAGCTGTATATAGGCAGGCAATATGCGGAACAGGCAAATATAGCTAACTATTTTGGTTGATTACCAACAAAATAATTATTGAATCACAAAGCATAACAGAAAATGCATACAGCATTTCTTTCCCTCTAAATCAGACCGTCCCCACCCATATCTCCCTGAGGAATACATGTAGTTGCATTTTTTGGGGTGGTCCTGGGCCAAAAATCCTGTTCACTAGCTAGCATTATCATCTACATGCGAAACAATCTGCATATCTAGCTTTAGCAAGCTAATGTTAGCTAGCTGAAATAAAGGCATTGGGCATCTTGTAGGGTTTATGCAGTGTAGCTACATGATGCCATCGTTAGATTTCTTTGAGTACAAAACAGTCTAAATACAGAAGCCGTTAGTTAGCTTGCTAAGTAGCCTTGTTAGCTAGCTTGAACATTGAACACTCTAGCAGCTAACATAGCTAGCAGGCTAAACATGTAACCCAACACTTACCTAACATTACCAGTCCATGACAACGGTGGCCATCTGGGAGTCACTCTTCCACCTTTCAAAATGTATTCACATTTTTCTGGAGTTTATGGATTGGTCATGAGCCTTCTTTTTCTCGCTTCTTTGTTTCTTTTGGGGTCGAGTTGATTCAGATCCAAGAACCGAGAATGATGCTTGTTGGCTTCACACCACCTTCACCTGCTGTTTGTTTCTGGCGGCTGTAATGTTAGGTTGGAAGTGACTTTCACTTTCTCTCCAGCTCTGGGGCAGCAGGGTCATTCGAGTTAGCGGGATTAACACAAAGACACTCCTAGCCTAGAAGGCCGGCCCAAGATGGCTCAGGGCTCAACCCCCTTGTTTTTGTTCAAAGTGAAAACACAGGTAGAATGGGTTTGGACGTTTACAGTGTGTCCTGTCTCTGTCTCTGTGGTGTTAGTAGGGCAAAGGCCAGCAGGTTATGTCCTGTCTCTGTGTGTCAGTGGTACAATGACAGGCAGGTTGTTAATAACTTAGCAGATGTCCTGTCTCTGTGTGTCAGTGGTACAATGACAGGCAGGTTGTTAATAACTTAACAGATGTCCTGTCTCTGTGTGTCAGTGGTACAATGACAGGCAGGTTGTTAATAACTTAGCAGATGGGTAATAATGTAGGACTACTACATTTCCATGTCATCTTCATGTAGCTGCAGCACAGGACGAAGGTGATAATTTCTCATACTATATTGAAAGTGCACAGAACACATTTGTTGCCAACACAAACAGACAGGTCATATAGAACCAATTTGTCATCATTGCCAGACCCATTAGGAAGGAACCCCAATGAAAGATTATATACTGTGTCATCAGCCAACATTTGATCATTAATCACATTTTTTGTTTGATCAATTATTTTAAGGGCAATACATCAAAGGCACAAGGGTATACAACGAATTTCTCAATGCCAAGAATACAGTAACGTGTTGTCCTGTCATTTGACAAATGTTGATATCCACTGTATATCTCTACACACCCGTATCACATTTATAGCACCAAACTCCATCCTCTGCATTTGCTTTGTCAGCACTCTCTGTGGCGAGATTGAACAGATTGTATGTGGAAGGGCGTGAGGGTAATAATCTTTGAGAGGCAGTAGCAGATTACAATGGTATCCTGGGTGTAATCTATTTTACCTAACACGTGTTTACTTGAGCCTTTCGCAGCACTGGCCTGGCATGATTCATCAGTCATGTCCTTCTCACCCTGGTCATGCTAACACAGATGGACAGTGCCTTCAGAAAGTATCCACACAGCTTGACTTTTTCCACGTGTTGTTGTGTTACAGCCTGAATTTAAAATGGATTACATTTCAATTGTGTGTCACTGATCTACACACAATACCTCATAATGTCAAAGTGGAATTATGTTTCTCATGGCTTCTGGAGGGAAATGCTGTAGGCTCAACCGGTGTCACTCATTCAGCCGACAGAAACTTTCAACCTGTTCTCCCCATTAAGCAGCTAGTCCGAGTCAGAGGCCGAGCCTTCTCTGGTCTCTACTCCTCCCGTTACGGGGTCTGAGACGCCGAAGCCTCCCACCATTAGCTCTGACACATTGAAAACCCTAGTCATTGGCGACTCCATTACCCGTTGTATTAGACTTAAAACGAACCATCCAGCGATCATACACTGTTTACCAGGGGGCAGGGCTAATGACGGTAAGGCTAATCTGAGGATGGTGCTGGCTAAAGCTAAAACTGGTGAGTGTAGAGAGTATAGGGATATTGTTATCCACGTCGGCACCAACGATGTTAGGAGGAAACAGTCAGAGGTCACCAAGCACAACATAGCTTCAGCGTGTAAATCAGCTAGAAAGATGTGTCGGCATCGAGTAATTGTCTCTGGCCCCCTCCCAGTTAGGGGGAGTGATGAGCTCTACAGCAGAGTCTCACAACTCAATCGCTGGTTGAAAACTGTTTTCTGCCCCTCCCAAAAGATAGAATGTGTAGATAATTGGCCCTCTTTCTGGGACTCGCCCACAACCAGGACCAAGCCTGGCCTATTGAGGAGTGACGGACTCCATCCTAGCTGGAGGGGTGCTCTCATCTTATCTACGGACATAGACGGGGCTCTAACTCCCCTAGCCACACAATGAGATAGGGTGCAGGCCAGGCAGCAGGCTGTTAGCCAGCCTGTCAGCCTGTCTGCCACTAGCACAGTCAGTGTAGTCAGCTCAGCTATCACCATTGAGGCCGTGTCTGTGACTCAACCTGGGTTGGGCAAAACTAAACATGGTGGTGTTCGCCTTAGCAATCTCACTGGAATAAAGACCTCCCCCATTCCTGCCATTATTGAACGAGATTGTGATACCTCACATCTCAAAATAGGGCTACTTAATGTTAGATCCCTCACTTCCAAGGCAGTTATAGTCAATGAACTAATCACTGATCATATTCTTGATGTGATTGGCCTGACTGAAACATGGCTTAAGCCTTTTCTGTGTTAAATGAGGCCTCACCTCCTGGTTACACTAGTGACCATAGTGTAACCAGGAAAGGCGGAGGTGTTGCTAACATTTATGATAGCAAATTTCAATTTACAAAAGAAAACGTTTTCATCTTTTGAGCTTCTAGTAATGAAATCTATGAAGCCTACACAATCACTTTTTATAGCTACTGTTTACAGGCCCCCTGGGCCATATACAGCGTTCCTCACTGAGTTCCCTGAATTCCTATCGGACCTTGTAGTCATGGCAGATAATATTCACATTTTTGGTGACTGTAATATTCACATGGAAAAGTCCACAGACACACTCCAAAAGGCTTTCGGAGCCATCATCGACTCAGTGGGTTTTGTCCAACATTTCTCCGGACCTACTCACTGCCACAGTGCAATAAATGGATCTTATTGATTTTCCTCATAATCCTGGACTGTCGGACAACCATTTTATTACGTTTGCAATTGCAACAAATAATCTGCTCAGACCCCAACCAAGCATCATCAAAAGACGTGCTATAAATCCGAAGATTCCTAGATGCCCTTCCAGACTCCCTCCGCCTACCCAAGGACAGAGTACAAAAATCAGTTAACCACCTAACTCAATTTAACCTTGTGCAATACCTTAGAAGCATTCACACCCCCAAAAACAAAAAACATTTGTCATAAGTAACTAGCTCTCTGGTATACAGAAAATACCCAAACTCTGAAGCAAGCTTCCAGAAAATTGGAACTGAAATGGCGCCACACCAAACTGGAAGTCTTCCGACTAGCTTGGAAAGACAGTACCGTGCAGTATCGAAGAGCCCTTACTGCTGCTCGATCATCCTATTTTTCCAACTTAATTGAGGAAAATAAGAAAATCACAAAGCTAACTAAAAAGCAGCATTCCCCAAGAGAGGATGGCTTTCACTTCAGCAGTGATAAATTCATGAACTTCTCTGAGGAAAAGATCATGATCATTAGAAAGCAAATTACGGACTCCTCTTTAAATCTGCTTATTCCTCCAAACCTCAGTTGTCCTGAGTCTGCACAACTCTGCCAGGACCTAGGATCAAGGGAGACACTCAAGTGTTTTAGTACTATATCACTTGACACAATGATGAAAATACTCATGGCCTCTAAACCTTCAAGCTGCATACTGGACGCTATTCAAACTAAACTACTGAAAGAGCTGCTTCCTGTGCTTGGCCCTCCTATGTTGAACATAATAAACGGCTCTCTATCCACCGGATGTGTACCAAACTCACTAAAAGTGGCAGTAATAAAGCCTCTCTTGAAAAAGCCAAACCTTGACCCAGAAAATATTTAAAAAACTGTCGGCCTATATCAAATCTCCCATTCCTGTTGCGCAGCAACGCACTGCCTTCCTGAAGACAAACAATGTATACGAAACGCTTCAGTCTGGTTTTAGACCCCATCATAGCACTGAGACTGCACTTGTGAAGGTGGTAAATTACCTTTTAATGGCGTCAGACCGAGGCTCTGCATCTGTCCTTGTGCTCCTAGACCTTAGTGCTGCTTTTGATACCATCGATCACCACATTCTTTTGGAGAGATTGGAAACCCAAATTGGTCTACACAGAGTTCTGGCCTGGTTTAGATCTTATCTGTCGGAAAGATATCAGTTTGTCTCTGTGGATGGTTTGTCCTCTGACAAATCAACTGTAAATTTCCTCAAGGTTCCATGCATCCTGTTTGCAATAAGGTACTAAAGTAATACGGCAAAAAAATGGCAAATAAATGAACTTTTTGTCCTGAACACGAAGCGTTATGTTTGGGGCAAATCCAACACAACACCTCTGAGTACCACTCTTCATATGTTCAAGCATGGTGGTGGCTGCATAATGTTAGGTGTATGCTTGTCATTGGAAAGGACTAGAGAGTTTTTTAGTATAAATAAACGGAATAGAACTAAGCACAGGCAAAAATCTAGAGGAGAACTTGGTTCAGTCTGCTTTCCAACAGACACTGGGAGACAAATTCACCTTTCAGCATTACCTAAAACACAAGGCCAAATATACACTGGAGTTGCTTACCAAGACGGCATTGAATTTTCCCGAGTGGTCTAGTTACAGTTTTGAATTAAATTGGCTTGAAAATCTATGGCAAGACCTGAAAATGGCTGTCTAGCAAATGATCAAAAACCAACTTGACAGAGCTTGAAGAATTCCTTAAAGAATAATGGAAAATATTGTACAATCCAGGTGTCCAGAGCTGTAATCGCTGCCAAAGGTGATTCTAACCTGTATTGACTGAAACATGGCTTAAGCCTTTTCTAATCAAGATAGATTAGTGCTTTATTTTCCATTCGTAAAAAAAACATTAAAATGTTCTTCCACTTTGACATAACAGAGTATTTTGTGAAGATCTTTGTCAATAAATCACAATTAAATCTATTTTAATCCCACTTTGTAACACAACAAAATGTGGAAAAGGTCAAGGGGGTGTGATGCTTTCTGAAGGCACTGTAAATCACGGTGTCAAGTGAGAAACGGTTGGGTCGACATGGTCATGGAGGTGTAAGCTTTGGGTTGTAGTAGTCCTGGCTTTTGGCCGTGCTGTCTGTGGCCCTCATGTGTGTCCATATGGTATGTGGAGCAGAGATCATGGTTAAAACCCTGGTTAAGCTAAGGTCCATGGCTGACGATGGAGATGGGAGAATCCCCTCCCGGTCCAGATGTCACCATCCTGCTCTGACAGCTGACTTGCTGGCTGCTGCCCACCCATCCGCCCTGACAGACCCCTCACACATGAATATGAACATACCACTTTGTTTAATAATCTACCTCATGGATTACAGTATACTATACGGTAACCATCCCATTGAGTGTTTGAGTGTTTTCTGCTTTAAACGTTGTGTTGCCATGTGCTGAGACCAGCGACAACACTAAGTTCCGCCTCTCTCTTTGACATCTCACTAACATGCCAAAACTGGGCCAGATACATGTCTCTTCTCATACACATGGTTACAAATGCTGTTCTACAGAAACCCATGAAAGCTATAGTCGTAAAGCATCTGACTTTAATACATTTTCAGTAGAGCTAAAGTATTGATTGAAGTGAAAGTGTTGGTGCAAAAACGAACTGAAGGTACTGATAAACTGAATGTACCCTTATTACGTTCTTTAAATGAGCCCTGAGGGACTTCTTTGCCCAAAACTCCAACTTTGTGGTTTTATCACTTTGTCAAGGCTGCATCACAGAACCCCAAACCTGATTCATATAAATGAATCATGCCCACTCCAAGCTGTTCAAATGGAATTAGAGATGTTCTTTATATTTTGACGTGGACAGCCATGGCATCGATATCTAATTGCAATAAACAGCACATCAATTCTCAGGAATGGGATCTAAGGTTGTAGTTGTACTAGTGAAATATTATGTACAACACAAACAAGCGTGAATAGATGGCAATTAGGCTACTACATTTTTTTCCCATTACAAATCACACATGCACACACACATTCTCACAGATGCACACTCTGAGGGAGAGAGAGAGAGAGAGAGAGAGAGAGAGAGAGAGAGAGAAGGATGAGAAGACACTGCTCTGCTCCCCCAGCCAGGCAACATTGTGTCAGTTTTCCTTTTCAACAGCGACAGGACGTTAGACAAGGTGCACACAGCACTGCACCCTGAATACAAATGGGGACCGGAGTCTCTGTTGCCCGTGAAGCAGTACAACGGCAATAAACTTCTGGAGGAGAACGACACTGACTGAAGCCAGCCTCTAAATTCCCCTTTAAAATATCACCGGAGACCTCTACCCCCTGCTATGTGAGTGCTGCAGGGGCATACTGTAACATACACACCAGGAAGCAAACACATATAACTGTTAAGGTTCATGTGTTTCTCAACATGTATAGTGCCCTGTCAATTCTTCCCTACTTTATGAGGGCCATATATCACTGGAAAAGGATTACGTGATGACGCAGCGTTGTTGGTTCTGGGTGGAATTCACTTCTTATTTGACGTTGGCTCGATTGCTCTGGTATGAAGCCACCTTCCCCCTGCAGTACATTGTTTACTGCTCAGTGTGTGCTTGTCTGGCTTGTCCCTGTGGCTTGATCAATTTGCATCTCATGCATGTGTGTCTTGTTTGTTTGTTCAGGTGTAAAGGCCCCTTGTCATTTTACCAGCCTTCTGTCTCCACCTCCCTCCTATCCCCCTTCTCCATGCCCTTTCTCCACTCAGAGTTGAGGGATGTGTTGCTGTGTGGAGGGACAGGGGGAGACTGGGTGAGGATGGGTGAGGACTGATAGCTCTACCATTTCATTAAGTTGATCAGCTCTGAGTGTCGTGGGGCAGGCTGGACAGCTGACGAAGCAGCAGCTAACCCTGAGACAAGAGCTTTGGAGGTCATTGAAGACACACTGGGATGGGAGGGAACAAACAGCCAGCTAATGGGACTTGGTGCGTGGTCTCCTAGTTTGGCTCAGACCAGACAGAGTGCAAATTTCACAACTGACCAATGAGGACAGTTGTTTTAGACTGGAACCAACTTTTTCTTTCTCCCGACAGACTCACCTTGGCAGCATGTATGTGTAACCGATGTGAAATTGCTAGCTAGCGCTTCAATAGGTGACGTCACTCGCTCTGAGACCTTGAAGTAGTTGTTCTCCTTGCTCTCCGCGGCTTTTGTGGAGCGATGGGTAACGATACTTCGAGGGTGGCTGTTGTCTATGTGTGCAGAGGGTCCCTGGTTCGAGCCCAGGTAGGGGCGAGGAGAGGGACGGAAGCTATACTGTTTCATATGCACAGATTAGGTGCACATGCACGCACCATTAAAGCAGGACAAACACCCAGTGGAGAATGCTGTGATTATCCTCATGTTTGTGCTCTATGAGACTAAACTACACAGCTACAGAGAAAGTTGGTGAACCCTTTCTGTGTGTAATAGTGGTTGAGTATGACTGTGTGATGTAGTGGAGGAAGGCTGGATTAATCCAAGCATCTGTTAAAAAACATCTTGGCTTGATTGCTGATTTGTTTTATTCTCTAGATGACCTACTGTACGCCCCTCCCCCAGTCCCGTGTCCTTCAGGATTTAACCCTCTGTTGCCCTGCTCTATAGTGTCACTCAAGGTTGGGGATGTCTGGATATTTTCAACCCTAAAAGCCTCTTTTAAAAAAGCCCTCCAAAAACAATATACAAGTAGACAGGTGAGATATTGTACATTTTGGTCTGCCATGGTAGGATGGATCGAATGAGTGTGTGTGCCTCTGTTCGTTGGTGAGTCAGAATGTGTGTGTGTGTATGTAAGTGTGCATGTGCGTGTGGGTGCTTGTGTGTGTGTGTTTTAGCGTCAGTGTGTGACTGAGTGCTTGTGTCTGCATCTGTGTGTGTGTGTAAGCACGCATGTGTGTGTGCGTCTGTGTGTGTGTGTATTCCATGCTATGTGATGACCAGTTCTAGAAGAGGCGAGCCAGCATACCCAGGGATCAATGCATCGTTCCCCTGTCACACAGAGCCTTGCTTCCAAATATGGGACGTCTCATCTGTTAACCCTCCCCCCAACACAGCACGCGCTCCAGCAGGTGTTTCTCACTGATCATCCCTAAAGCCAACACCTCATTTGGCCGCCTTTCGTTCCAGTACTCTGCTGCCTGTGACTGGAACGAATTGCAAAAATCGCTGAAGTTGGAGACTTTTATCTCCCTCACCAACTTCAAACATCAGCTATCTGAGCAGCTAACCGATCGCTGCAGCTGTACATAGTCTATTGGTAAATAGCCCACCCTTTTCACCTACCTCATCCCCATACTGTTTTTATTTATTTACTTTTCTGCTCTTTTGCACACCAATATCTCTACCTGTACATGACCATCTGATCATTCATCACTCCAGTGTTAATCTGCAAAATTGTAATTATTTGCCTACCTCCTCATGCCTTTTGCACACATTGTATATAGACCCCCCCTTTGTTTTCTACTGTGTTATTGACTTGTTAATTGTTTACTCCATGTGTAACTCTTTGTTGTCTGCTCACACTGCTATGCTTTATCTTGGCCAGGTCGCAGTTGCAAATGAGAACTTGTTCTCAACTAGCCTACCTGGTTAAATAAAGGTGAAATAAAAAATTAATTAAAAAAACACACACACACACACACACACACACACACACACACACACACACACACCCTTATTCACTATACATCTCATCAGGGAAACCACGATATAGAACAACTGGTGCTAAACTGTCTACTGTTTATAATACATTATTTACTTCTGCTCACACATTTTTCTCTCCCAAGTGAAACTCACAGAAAAAAAGGTAGACACAGTAATGCATAATGCCAGTGTACTATGTTGGCATACAAATCTCCAACCTGTTAGGCAGGTAATGCTTGGCCATGCATGGAACTAGACAATCTGCCTTGGTCAGAACCAGGCTCACACACACTCTAGCTGGTCTAAAAATACCACAGGTATTAGGAAATGTTCTCGGAAGCACTCAGGTGAAATGCCCCTCTCAAAATGATAAAACTGGGTGGTTGATCTTTTTTCTTAACTGTCTTTGTTCAGAGCAGTGCCACTGTCTTACAGGAAACCCTAACGGGGTTCATACAGTGTATATGGATATCCACGTTGACAAGTTCTCCCTGCTTGGGGTTCTCTCACCGGTATCTGACCTTGAACGTTGTTGTGGATACGGTCATTGTAGTTTGAATAACATGGTCAGTTTAACAATCCCATTTCAACCATCAATTTAACAATTTCTCTTTCTCTCTCTCTCCCTCTCTCTTTCTTTCATAATTTCATTCTTCTTTCTTTCTTCATCTCTCTCTTTCTTCCTTCAGTTGAAATGCAAACGCAGGGTGGGAGTGCCATAACAGAAGACAATTGACAGGTAGAGTTTGTCTACAGAACGTCAAGGAACTGCTCTGTATTCATGAAACTAAAGCACTGGGATGGATGCTAGTATAATTACAGAAGTCTCATTCACTCTCCTGTCCCACAGGACCAAAGTCACTTCTCAGTGGCAATTCAATTTCTCTGGCAGTTTCAGCATGCAGTGTACAACTGCAGTTCTTCTCAGCTGTTCTGTTTTTCCTGTTTATAATGATGAATCAATCAACTTTGCCAAATCCTCTGTGACACTGTGAAGTAAAGCACAGCCACAGACACACAGGTACAGTCATACTGCCACACGGTCACACAGCCAACAGCCAGTCCTTTGACGCCTTACACAGGTCCTGTGATCTAGTCCCCACAGTTCACAGTAAATGGTTTATTTAGTTCCAACTTCCAAGCATACATTACATTTCATCTGACTTGAGTGGGAGGAGGATGGGTCTGCTATCTACACCGTCTCTTTACTTTCGAAGAGCAAAACAAACACATGTAGCAGCTGTGACAAAGCAGCAGCCTCCTTTACAATATTACATTGTACATTACAATATTGACAGCAGCCCGTTGCAATCACATTTGTTTTTGAAATTATTTCCATCCAGCCGACCCCTCTCTGTCCGGTACAAGCAGGCAGTCTGAGACAGTAAAGTGCGGTGGGTCTGGGTACAGCTCTAGGCTAGACAGTGGTAGGGGAAGGGAAAGGGAAAGGGATCCATTACCTGCGTTGGCAATCCGCATCCAGCCCTGGCTCCCACTGGCTCATTCCGTGGCTTCAGCTGTCCTGCTTCTCTGTTTTCCCTTGTCTCCCTTCCCTCACTCCCCCGCTCCCTTCCTTTCGGCACTTGTTGGAGTCTATTTCAGTAGCAACAGAGGAGCCCGCTGCGACCGTGGCATGGTTTCCAGCACTTTGGCAGAAGGTCACATTATCTCTTGCTGGTAAGGGAGGTGGGGTGGGGGGGTGGGGGGGTGGAAGTATGGATAGAGTGATGGAGGGTGATTGAAGAAAGACGGTGCCAGAGGAAATAAGGAGCAACTCATAAACAGAATGAGGCAGTCCACGGCCGTAGTGACAGGCTAATTTCCAGTGTAAGGCGTGAGGATAGAAGTTGGAACAGCTAGCCCCAGAGAGGTTTGTTACGGTAACAAGTCACCGAGCGTTGTGCGAGATAGGCTGTGTCTGTATGTGTGTATGTGAGTATGTGTGTGCTCAATAGGGCAGAGAGTGTATATATGTACTCATTGTAATGAAGCATACCGCATAGGTGTGTGTGTGTGTGTGTGTGTGTGTGTGTGTGTGTGTGTGTGTGTGTGTGATTTCTGTGTCTTGGCTGGTCTTCAGCAGCCTCTCACCTCTGATAACACATCTAATCTGTATCCACTTCCTGGCCAAGAGAAAATATCTCAGAAGCCCAATAACGCAGTTAGAGCCATAAAAAAAACAACCGAAAACAAGTGGTTGATTCAGTGAAATTCTTCACGTCTTCCGACAGTCAAAACTCTGCGCCCGACGCCCTCGTCCTTCTCTCACTGCCCACTGCTGTCGCGCCCATCTTTTGATGACACACTCATCGACTATATGTCAATTTCTCATCGAATTCACGTCTGCAGGATAACCTGAGCCTCCGGTTGCTCCCCGTGCTCTCCAGCGGCACGCTGGCCCCTCCATTAAGTAAGACACAGTGCTGTCCAGATGCTGGGCTTGGGTTTGCTAGCTTCAACGCCCACAGACAGATGGCCCAGACAGAGGACAGCAGCAGCAGGTCAGCCTGTGAGCTTCCAAATCGCTCTTGATGCAGGTTGTTGCATGGATCCCTGAAACCTTTAGTGGCCGTGTTCAATGCACTTGTTGTTCCCGTGTGCCCCTTCCTCTTCTTGCACCTGTATCCCTCCTTCCCCCTGTGTTGCCTGTAGCCTCTTTACTCTGTCCCGTTGTAATCCTGGCTTCTACACTCCATGTCACAGGAAGGGCTTGTGAGTCCTAATCATTATGTAGTAAGGATTTATCCTTTGATTCTCTCTCTCCCTCTCTCTCTCTCTCTCTCACTCACTCTCCCTCCCTGCTTACTATTTCTCCACCCCTCCCCTCGGCCCTCTCCGTTTCTACTGCTCGGCACTGCCCGCTATCTGCAACTCATTCAACGTGACTTCATATTCATTCATTCTCTCTCTCTCTCTCTCTCTCTCTCTCTCTCTTGGCATGCATGGTATGCCTTACCTTCTCTCCTACCCTCTCCTCCTCTCCCTCTCTCTACTCCTCCTCTCCTCTCTCCTCTCTCTCTCTCTACCTCTCCTCTCTCTCTCTCTCTACTACCTCTCCTCTCTCTCCCTCTCTTCTCTCTCCTATATGTTTATCTCTACCCCCCCCCCCTCTCTCTCTCTCTCTACCTCTCCTCTCTCTCCCTCTCTCTCTCTCCTATATGTTTATCTCTATCCCCCCCCCCCTCTCTCTCTCGCCTCTCTCTCTTGGCATGCATGGTATGCCTTACCTTC